>NC_056746.1:144920645-145208145 GCF_019279795.1 Protopterus annectens
AAATTTTTAATTTTTTTTAACCCCCTTTTTTCAACCTGTTTTGTTGAAAAGTTTTTCCCCTTTTTTTGGGTTTTTCCCAAGGGCCCCTTTCTATTTTTAAATTTTTCAGGGTTTTTTTCAATTTGTAGAAATTTTTATTTAAATTTTTTTTTTCCTTCCCTTTTGTAAAATGTTTTGAATTTGGATATTTTTTACTCCCTGAGGACCCTATCGAATACCAGAAACTTTCTATTTCTGTATTGGTTGCTGTCGCTCCAGGACTGACGTCAGGTCGTCAGGGGTATAAAAACAGGCAGCAGACGCCATTACATCAGTCTTTCTTGCCACGGAGCCCGAAGCTGAAGCAGTTCGCACGAGTGTTGGTCGGCCACTACCTGAGTTTTTGTTTCCGAATTTAATCATCCTGAATTCTTCTAAAGTTAAATACCCCCGTTGGGGATCCTTTTTTCTTGCTCTAACCAATGTCAGAAAAAATTGTCTCGTCTTTATAAGGCAAATACCACACTAAGGTTTCCATTCTTACTGCGTCACCTGTTTAGGCCCAGACCATGACGTACCTCAATGTCAGTTTTAATTGTTCAACGCCCAAAGTATTCACAGTGAGGCTGTTATTGTCTCTAAATAGTTTGGCTGTCGATCTCCATATTCCGAAATGGCTTCGGTAAGCCATCCGACCACTGATCTTCCGAAAAAACGCAAATATAGAGAGAGACCGCACAGGTCCAAAACTGCTGAGGACGCTTCCGTTAAGCTAGTCGCCGGTTCGCCAGCACTCAGGCTCTTTCGCAGCCCCTGATGTCCGCTTCGATGGATTCGCAGGCCACTACCATGACCCTTTCAGAGTCCGGTATGCCGTGAGACTCTTCTTTGACTTCGGAACATGCACATGTCTCTACCTTGGATGGATCGGGAGCCGCTGTGCAGGCACCAGCTTCTGAGGAAGTTCTTCACACTACCGATGTTCGACGCACAGACTTCTTTCGTGTCTTCAGTTCTGTGTAAAACTACCTAGTTTCTAAAGCCAAGAGTACGAGCTACACCTTAAAAACCAATGAGCCAAACTCAAGCACCTGCTTCCTTGCCACAACATCAAATGCTTAAATGGCAGAAGACCTGATTATTCTGATTAGGGGAAGCCAGCCTTCCCCTGCTAAGAGAAAAAGAGACTGTCTGTTAAAGCTGCTGGGGACGAGTCCGATGCCTCTGAGGGTCCTGAATATGAAGACATGCCACTATCTGCTTATGAGGATTCAGATGCAGACAAATCCATTCCCTGTGTTTCTCCTCCAGTGGATTTTTCTTTTGGTGAAACCCTACATACCTTAAAAGAGCATTTCCTTTGGGAATGGCAAGACTATCCTCAGTCCAAAAAGAGACTCGGAAAATGTTTAGATTTGCCACAACATAGACCTTTAGCAATACTACCAGTTCTGGATGCTGTGGATGATGTCTTTATGGAATCCAGTCTAACTCCTGATACATTACCCCTTGTTCCAAGGAAACCAGACAGGTACTACAGAGTTCCTGTCTGTCACAAATTTCTTTTCAAAAATCCTACTGCTGGCCCAGAGGTCATCTCCCAGGGGCCAAAAGGTATGAAAGCAACTACAGCTAAGAATCCCACCCCTTCAGACAGGGATGCCAGAGCTTTAGACCGATGGGGTAAAAAAGTATACACCTATGCAACTCTCGCCATTAGGGTTTCAAATTGTCAGTTTCACATGCTGAAGTACCAGCAACAAATTATGGAACTTATTAAGCAAAAATTAGCTTCCTTTACAGACTGTGCAGAAAATAAAGAATTACAAGAGCTTCTGGATTCTGCAAGTGAAGTCAGCAAGCATACTTTGATGCCCTAGAAGCATCTTGCAGGGCAGCAGTCACTGGTTCTTTACTGAGAAGGCATATTTGGCTTAAGGAGCAGACCTTGCCAGACCATGTCAAATCAAAATTACTAGACTCTCCTTTGAACAAGGACATTCTGTTTGGGACCAAAGCATGAGGTTCTTGGAAAGATGGAAGAGAAAGCTAAATCTGTGCATACAGTCAAAGATGTCTTGCAATTACAGCCTTCTAGATTCAGTAGGCATTGCCCCTCGAAGCATTGTTTTTTTTCCCGCCCCCTCATGGCCATCCCAAACTAGACCCAGGGGGGATCAGACCCCCCCCAGACTACAGTCTCAGGGTATGCAGAGATCTAAGCAATAGACTACCTCCACTTCAAAAACAGGGAGTGCTTAGCCACCCCCTTTCAGAAATAATTCACAATGATGTCTCAGCTCCACTCCTCACATCTGCCCCAACTGCTTGTGCCCCTAGAAGGAAAGCTTGCCCATCATGCAAACAACTGGATTTCCATCACCAAAGACCGATGTGTCCTCAACATTGTATCCCAGGGGTACAAATTTTACTTCCACTCACTGCCAACCCCAACAGAGTTCTCAGACCTTCCTCCAAACCAGTGGGTAGAGGCACAAACCAAGTTGAGTCTCTGCTCTCCATAAGGGCAATTCAACCTGTTCCTGAAAAGCAGATAGTTCAAGGGTTCTATTCCGGACTTTTACTGGTACCCAAAAAAGAGGGCACTTGGCACCCAATCCTAGATCTTTCCATTCTAAACACCTTCCTGGTCGTACCAAAATTCAAAATGCTCACCCTTCAGCAGCTTCTTCCTGTGCTGGCCAAAGATGCCTGGTTAGCCACCCTAGATCTAAAAGAAGCCTATCTGCACATCCCATCAGGGACTCATGCAGAAAATACCAACGTTTCAGGGCAGGATCTATGCATGGTTAGTTCTCTGCATTTCCCTTCGGCTTATCCACTGCTCCCAGACTATTCACAAAATGCCTGGCTCCAGCCATTGCCTACTGCAGATAGAGAAAATTTCAAATTTACCCAAACTTGGATGGCTGCCTGATTTAGGCAGAGTGTCAGGAAATACTGTTACAGCACCTGACATTTGTAAAGAACCTTCTAACCTCCTTGGGGTACACTATCAACGAAAATAAATCAAAACTAGTCCCCAGTCAGAAAATTGTATTCCTGGGAGCAAGCTTGGACACAGTATCCCAGATGGCATTCCTTACCGCAGAAAAACAAGCCTATCTGACAGCTACTTCACTCAAATGTCCACCAGATCCCAGCTATCCGCAAGGAAAATCCTGCAGGCCTTAGGGTTCATGGCCTTTTGCATTTTACGAATTCCATATGCCAGATTGCATATGAGGAAAATTCAGTGGTACTTAAAAAGTCTTTGGTGCCAACATTCTCAGGACCTGGAAACTTGTCATTCCTATCATACGTTGTCTAAGGGCAGAGTTTCTAAGGTGGGCCGCAGCATGCAACCACAACAAGAGACTTCCCTTTACTCAACCCCTCGCCGCCCAGACCCTAACCACAGACGTGTCAGACTATGCCTGGGGGACACACCTGGGCGACGGGTGCATTTAGGGCCACTGGAGCCGAAGTCAAATTCATCTGCACATCAACCAAAAAGAGATGCTAGCTGTTCAGCATGCTCTGACAACTTTTAGATCCCTACTCTCACCAGGACCCCTGCTAATAAAAACAGACAGCACCACAGTTATGTGGTACATCAGCAAGCAGGGTGGGAACCCACTCTTACCCACTCTGCAGGCTAGCCATGGCCCTGTGGAAATGGCCTTGGGCATGCAGATACATCTGCAAGTTCAGTTCCTGCCAGGCAAACAAAACTCACTCGCATACGACTTGAGAAAATCTCCTAGACCCACATGAGTGGCGTTTAGAGCCCAGCACCTTCAGCCTTCTAATCCAGAAATGGGGGACCTCAGAGGTGGACCTCTCTGCCTCCCCCGACAATCACCAACTCAGCAAATTCTGCACCAGGACACCTCACAGCATGGCCTGGAAGTGGATGCCCTATCCTTCAAGTGGGAACACCTCTCAATCTATGCATTTCTCCCTCTGCCCCTTCTCAAGAGTATTACTCAAGATAAGACAGGACAGACCAAGGGCAACTCTAATTGATCTGGACTAGCACTGGTACCCACTACTGCGCAGCCTGTCACTGGTGCCACCTACCCCAGATCCCAACTCTCCTCACTCAGCAGGAGGGACAGATCTTGCAGCCGCAACTGCAATCCCTGAATTTTTGCAGCCTGGCTTATCTAAAAGAGAGGACACAGCATTGCCCTCCCTACCTCTAATCCTGGATTACCTAGCAGATGTATTCCACAGAGGCCTTTCCTTTTTCATTAAGATCCATGCCTCTGCCATCTCTGCTCATTCCAACACTGAGCCACCTCTTTTCTCTCACCCTCTCGTCAAACAGTTCCTGAGAGGGGCAAACAACTTAAGGCCGCCAAGGAGAGCACCCACCCCTGCTTGGGACCTTAACTTTGTACTGCAAAAACTCGTTACCTACTTTGAGCCTGCAGAGGTAAACTTCCTCTCTTGGAAAACAGCCTTGTTTCTGGCCATCACTTCAGCTAGAAGAGTGTCTGAGCTACAAGCACGGATGGCTATGGAACCCTTCATTATTTTTCATGCTGACAGGGTCTCCCTCAGAACTATTCCTTTCTTTATGCCTAAAGTGGTGTCCAGTGTGGCTCTCAACCAATCTATCCATTTTCCAACCTTCTTCCATAATCCTTATAATAAAGGGGAAATTATCCTGCACTCCTTGGGCGTGCACAGGCAGCTCAGATTCTGCCTTGATAGGACTAAGCCCTTCAGGAAATCTGACCAGTTACTACTCCGTTTTGTACCAGGGGCAGAGGGCAAGGCCATTTCAAAACAGACTATTTCTAAATGGATAGCACACTGTATCCTTTTCTGCTACAAACACCATTGGAAATTAACCCTTCAGGGGGTCAGAACACATTCCACTAGGGCAACCTCTACAGCATTCCTCAGGGGAGTCCCTATCAGGGACATTCTGGAAGCTGCTACCTGGAGTTCTGTACACACATTCACCAAGTATTACCACCTGCCTATCTTTTCCAGATCCAGGGTGAGTTTTGCAGCAGCAGTCCTGCAGGGCATACTAACCAGCCCAATCTCTTCTTGACTGCCTCTACCCCTTCTTCAGCTTTGGGAATCAACCCAAGTGTGTTGACTACAACAGTGAAACACGAAGAACATAGTACATGTAGATGTTCGAGTGTATTCACTGTTGCAGTCCTGGTTTCCCTCCCTCAAACCCCCTTCTCTCTCTCTCTCTCCTCTCTGTGTATATTACTCTCCCCTTACATGGGTAATGGTATTGGTATTTACTTTTCACTGGTGGTGAGTTTCCCATCATAGCTTAGCTCCCTGTTGGGGGGCTCCTGACATTTGGGGCTAGAAAAACTGATGTAATGGCATCTGCTGCCTGTTTTTATACCCCTGATGACCTGACGTCAGTCCTGGAATGACGGCAACTGACGCAGAAATACTAAGTCTCTGGTATTCAGGCCGACTGAGTGCTACCTGCAGGCAGATAACCCAGGTGTGATTACTGCAACAGTGAATACACTCAAACATCTACATTTATGGTAAGAGTACACAACTGTACCTTTTCCTTAGAATAGTTTGATTCTGTAGGGTTAGCAGGGGTCTTAGAACTCATTTTTTATAATGAAGACAGCTTTGTGGTCTGACCTTACCAGATAGGGCACTGCACTGGAGTAGAATACCGCGTTCTCCCATGTTTGATAGTACCAGGTCTGCTATATCATATGGAGCATCGGGTCCAAGGTGTTCGTGTTTACAAAGTATTGGATTCTCTGGGCGTGTGCATTTGGGGTTACGTTAGTATCCCTATTTATAGGAGACAGGGATCTGGGGACCCAGGTTGACAGTAACCTTTCGTTTGACACTCACGTTGCTAAAGTAGTTAGGAAGACCTTCTACATTGCCCACCTGATCATGAAGGGATTCACATCTAGATCAAGGGAGGTTATCGTCCCCCTGTACTCGTCACTCATCAGACCAATGATTGAGTACAATGCCCCATTCGGAATGCATCTGACCCGACACCTGCAGCAGCTGGAAAGGCCCCAAAAGTTCCTCACGAAAAGGATAAAGGGTCTCAAAAATATGTCTTATGCTGCCCGACTGAAAGAACTCCAGCTCTATTCAGTCGCTTACCGCTTGCTCAGAGGTGACCTGTGCCTGACATACAAGGCCATGTCAAACCCAGATTTGATGAACATGCTTCACCTCAAAAAGTCTAGATCCCTCAGAACTACAAGGGCGGGAGACTTAAACCTTGACACGGCTATTAATAGGACGTGCTGGAGGGACAGATTCATCGCCCAGAGACTCCCTATGCTGTGGAACAAAATCCCGGTACATGTGAGGCAGAGCACCTCGCTGGCCTTGTTCAAGAGAAATCTTGACCAATGGATGGGAGATCGCAGATATACCCCAGGGATTACCTCAGTGTCACTGCTTGACAGAGGCACAGCAAAATAATGGGCATAGTTTTCTTCAAACTAAAGGGGTGGCGAAAGCCACAAAACTCTGGGCTAGGCTTATAAATGCCCTTGGGCAGATAGCCTAGTATGAACCTGTGAACCTATGAAGTTGTAGTCACCCCTGACTATGGTGTTGGATTGAATGTTGAGTGCTTCCAGTAAGTTCAAGTTGAGTTGCATGTTTCTTGGATCGTAGAGGGCGACCTGTAGCTTAGGATGCGATATTGGACTTTGCATATGGAAATCTGGCCATGGATAAGCTCAAGTCTGTTGTACTGTTTGACTAGTGTCGAGGAGAGCTTGTTGGTAGGCTGCGACACCTGCACCTTTGGTCCCAGCCCTTAGAATAGCTGACATGAATGTGTAGAAGACATTGCAGCTCTGCACTGTCAGGGTGCTCTCTGTGGCTTTAAGCTAAGTCTCGGTAACGCTCACATTTTCCAGGATAGAACATGGAGTGAGTGGAGTTTTTGTTTAGGCTTTTGGTATTGAGCAGTAACACCTTTAGATTTCCTTGAGTTGGTTTTACTACTTTGAAAGGTTTGTCAGTTTTGGCATTGCTTAAAAAGGAGCTGGTGTGGAGACAGTGTTTTAGCCATTATTTCAAAGCCTAAAGGGGTGAGCTACAGAAGATCCTTGGCAAAGTAAAATGGTCTCTTGACCGTATTCTCCCATGCTGACAAATTCTCCCATGCTGACAAATATTGCACCCCCTTGGAATGATTAAGAACTGGGAGGGGGGATATAAAAACTTTTGAACAGTAGAGCATGAAGAATAACCAAGGGGGGGGGGGGTGACCTTTTAATAAGTTATGGGCTTCTGATTTTTATAGGGAACTTCATCAGAACAATCACAAACTACTACTTAAATACCTTTTAAGTATCAACTGACAAAAAAAAAATCAGATCATTTGACTCCCTATGTTCCAGAAAACTTGAAGAAAAAAAAGACAAGGGAATAAATCTGTGTGCTGTTAAAAGAAATTCTCCAAATTAAACCAAAACACATTAAAATTCTCATTGCTAAGAAACTTTTTTGTACATCACCAGGACAGATTAATACATAACTAATAACCATATCATAATCTAGCAGTTTTGATTGCAAGGATACTATTGATTAGAAATAAAATCATTTAAATCTGAGTACTTAGTTGCATTAAGTAATACCTGCCAGTAATATTCTGTAGCCTCCAGTTTAGTCTTCCAGTCACCCCCATTCTCAGAACTAAGAACTTTTTCTAACCAAAAAAACTTTGTTTTTTTAGAATCTTTCTTGCCCTTTTATATACAAACTTTATTAAGTTGGACATGCTACACGTAAAGAAATCCCAATCCTTCCGAGCTGCACTCTCTAGGAACCTAAACCGTATCCCCACAATAAACAGGACATGCTGGAGGGTTAGATTTCTGTCCCAGAGACTTCCCATACTCTGGAACAAGCTACCCATCTATGTCAAGCAAAGTTCCTCATTAGCACTCTTCAAGAAAAATCTTGATGAGTGGATGGGAAATCAGAAATATACCTTGGGGATCACTTCTGTGGCTCTGTTCAACAGTGGCACAGGAAAATAACTTTCTTGGGTGGCGTAAGCCAGGGAACCTTGTTGACTAGGCTTACTTAGGACCTTGGGCCGATAGCCTAGTACCTACCTATGAACCTATAAATCACAACTAAGACAGTGGTACACGTAAACACACTGACAAAGAAAACCATAGTAACACTTTTTTCTTGTGTATATGTTTCATTTTTAACAGTTATTCAGTCTGACATTACATAATTTGGCCTTTGCTATTTTGGCAGCCATTAGCTGTAAATGTAATAAGGTCTTACTATGTGTAAGGATTTCAGAGCCTATGTCCCAACTCTAAGGAACCTGTCCAAGGCTCTGCTTTTGTTAGTTGGCATGGGATTTTTGGAGGTACTAGCTTTAGATGCGTTAGGGCCCTGACTCACCACTTCAGGTTTTGCTACAGGGTGCTCGAAAAGATGTTTGTGGGAGTCCAGAACCCTTTAAAATCTGTTAGGTTTACGAGTTACATGGGGGAGAGAATCTGGTTGCAATGAAGAATCCAGCAGGACATCATATACCACTTCTAAGACTGGAGGGGATGGCAAGTGGTTTATGCGCTGGGAGGTTTAGAAGTTTCTTAACCCTCTTCTTGGATAGTCCTATGCATTTCATTTAAAATGTTCCTTCAGGGTATGTAAGGTCTCCCCAAAGGAGATGTCCTCAGTGGGGTGGTGTGGGGGGACTGAGGTAAATTTCTCCTCAGAATCTGATTAGAGACAATAGATAAACCTTCAAAAATAGATTCATCATTGTCCTACTCGGAGTCAAAAGTCAAAAGACGACTTGGAGAAATATCCCTCTTTCTTGTACCAGGAGAATATTCAGGGGCAGTATCGGGGAGGGGTGGGGTGGGAGATGAGCATCTGGATCTGACTGTGGAGATAAAATCCTCAGCCAGCCTAACTACATCTTGTTGATGCGACTGAGTTTGGAAGTAGGAGCCAGAAGACCTTGGCTGAGGTAAGCTGGATGCAGTCTTTTTGTGCGAGGCGTTAAGCTTAGTCCCGAGAATGACATATGCACTAGGGCTGGGACACAGATGGACAGCAGAATCCCAAAGACTGAACTGGGATCAGTGTCCTGAAGACAGGAAGCTCCGGATACCCCTTTGTAATTAAGCGGTTGTTGAAGCTAGACCCCAAGATGCATTCTGGACTCAACTGATCAGTAAGTTGTCCTCCTTGTAAGGAAGATGAGTGATCCGGTGGCATATCAGACTCCAAACAGGTCTCAATTTACGCCTTTACCACAACTTCATTCATTGGAAGGAACTGCAAAAATGTCTTACTTTCTTCAGTGATCACAAACCTAGGTGGAGTTGGCAGTTATAGAGTCTCACCCAGCACCCTAAGTTTGGGTGCTTTTTTTTTTTTTACTCTGTCACCTAGCCATGTACCTTTGGGAAATTTAGGAGAAACAATTCACCTGGCAGATCAGCTAAGCAGGAGCCTGTCAGACCCTCATGAGTGACAATGGCATCAGGAAGTTTTTCTCAGTACAGCAGAAGAATGGGGAGTGCTACAGATGGACCTGTTTGCCAGCAAAGAAAACGCTCACTTGATAAAGTTTTTCTCAAAGGCCATAACAAGGTCAGCCAGGAGGGCAGATGCTTTCTTCTGTTGGGGAGTTTATTCCTCTGTGCCTCCACCCATACTGTTGCTCCCCAGGTTTTTGCTGAGGATAAGGGAAGAAGAGCCAAGGGTCATTTTAATATCCCCAGATTTGCCGAAACAGCACTGGTATCATGTTGCCCAGCTTAAGCAAGGAGGAACTATAGTTGTTGCCCCAGCAAGTGTACCTATTAACACAGACCCAAGGGCTCCATCATACACCCCATCCTGAATGCTCTCACATTGACAGCTTAGATGATGCATTGACCCCCCTGGTTGGGGATACTCCTTGACAAAACTGGTCCTTAACATTCTGAAAGAAGCCAGGAGACCTAGCACAACAAAATCTTACTCCGTCAAATGGAAGAGATTCCCTATATTGTGCAGGCAAAAGGACCAAAGCCCTGTGCAAGCTCTGATGCCTCTGATCCTTTCATATTCATCAGGGCATTTTGCTAAGCTACTTTCTTAGGTACTTTCTTATCCCCTATAAAAATTCATGCTTCAACAATTTCAGCTTATCTGCCTACTCAGCCCCCACCTTTTCTACCATCCTTTCATGAAACAGTTCCTGAGAGGGGTTATCCACATTAGACCCCACCGAAAGAGATATCCTATTCCTCCATGAATCTGTTTCATTCTGGAAAAGCTCCGTCTCCCACCTTTCAAGCCAACTGCCTCTGCAGATATTAAATTCCTGACCTGGAAAACGGCCTTGTTACTAGCCATTACTTCAGCTGGAAGAGTTTCAGAGCCTCTGACACTAGTGTGTGGAACCTTTCATTCCAGTCTCCATTAGGACCAACTCTTTTTGTCTGAAATGGTTACAGACCTCTCTCTTAACCAGACATCCACTTGCCTGCTTTCTTCACTAACTCAAAATAATTGGATGAATCCTCCATACTTTGGATGTGCATAGGCAACCGAGTTACTACTTGGACAGAACTGAGACTGAAAGAAAGTGTGACCAGCTTTTTGTGGCCTTTGCCTGTAGCTCTAAGGAGAGACTGGTTTCTCAACAGTGTGTATCTAAATGGATTTTTCACTGTATCTTGTTTTGCTGCAGCTATCCTAGAAAGAAGCCTCTAGACACTGTGAGGTCATACTCCACTAGGAATACTGCTATATCTACTGTTTTTTTTTAAAGCAGTGGCAATTAAGGACATTTTGGAACCTGCTACTTGGTCCTCCATTTATGTTCAACAAACATCATCACTTCCAACTTTCTCCAAGTCCAGAGTGGGATTTGCCACTGCTATCGTACAGGGCATCCTTTCCTCTTGCGGATCTTTCCATCCACAGTCCTTTCAGCTTTTGGAGTTATTCCGTCAGTTATGACTACAGCAGTGAAACACAGAACACATTGCAGTTGTGTACACTTCATAGGTTTTACTAGGCTATCGGCCCTAGGGCCTATACAAGCCTAGCCATAACAATTCCCTGTCTATTTCTTCCCACACTATTTACTTCCTTGACCCCTGTCTAGCAGGGCGACTATAGGTTCATTGGTACTTGACGTAAATGTAGATGTTAGTGTGTTCACTGTTGCAGTATTCTTTCCCTCCCTCCCTCTTGTTGTCCAGTGGGATTAGGGTAGATTTTTTTCATGTTTCACTGTTGCAGTCCTCACATTTGGGTTATCCCTGCCAGGGTAGCCCTCTGACGGCCTGAATACCAAAGACTTAGTATTTCTGCATCAGTTGCTGTTGATTGAAGACTGACGTCTGGTCGTCCATGGTATAAAGTAAGGCAGGCGACACCATTACATCAGTCTTTCTTGCTGTGGAGTCAGAAGCAGTTTGCATGAGTGCTGGTTGGCCGCTACCTGAGTTTTCATTTCCGAATTGAAGCTGAAGTCTTCAAAAGCTAAGTACTCCATTGGGGATCCTTTTTTTCTTGTATTAACCAATGTCAGAAAAAGTTAATTGTCTCGCCTGTGGAAAGCAAATACCACAGCGGGGCTTCCACTCTTACTGGATCACTTGTCTAAGCCTAGACCATGACGTCCCTTGTTGTCGCTTCTGTGCTTTGTTTAATGGCAGAACTATCTGTCGTCGAACCCTTATTGTAGCCAGATATTTCCGTTTACAATCCTCAAATTCCGATTTGGCTTCGGTAAGCCATCCGACAGCAGATCTTCCGAAAAAGCGTAAAGATAAAGACAGAGCCAAACTGCTATTTTTGCACATTTTCACACTGAGCAACCTCTTTTCTCACACCCTCTGGTTAAACAGTTTCTCAGAGGGGCTAGCAACTTGAGGTCCCCCAGCAGGACACCAACACCAGCTTGGGACCTTAACTTTGTTTTAGAAAAGCTCACCCTGCCTCTGCTTCTGCAGAGCTAAACTTTCTCTTCTGGAAGACTGCATTCCTTCTGGCTATCACTTCAGCTAGAAGAGTCTCTGAGCTCCAAGCAAATCATAGCTGTGGAACCCTTCATCATTTTCCATGTAGACAGGGTATTCCTCAGAACTAATCCATCCATCATGCTCAAGGTAGTGTCCAGTGGGGCTCTCAACCAATCCATTCATTTGCCCACCTTCTTTTCTAACCCCAAAAACAAGGGGGAAAGGATTCTGCACACTCTTGACGTGCACAAACAGCTCAGATACTATCTGGACATGACTAAACCCTTCAGAAAGTCTGATCAATTACTGGTTAGTTTTGCTACAGGGGCACAAGGCAAAGCCATCTCCAAGCAAACCATTTCCGAATGGATAGCTCACTGCATCCATTTCTGCTACAAACAGCATGGCAAGCCTCCCCCCAGGGGGTTAGGACACACTCAGAGGTGCCTCCATCTCTGCAGCTTTCCTCAGAGGTGTCCCCACCAGGAACATCCTGGAGGCTGCCACCTGGACATCTGTTCACACTTTTACCAAGCATTACCACCTGCCTCTCTTCTCCAAATCCATGGCAGGGTTTGCCTCTGCAGTCTTCCAGGGCATCCTAGCTTCCTTGACTGCCTCCACCCTTTTCCTCAGCTTTGGGAATCTACCCAAACGTGATGACTGCAACAGTGAAATACGAAGAACATAGTACAGTTGTGTATACTTACCATAAATGTAGGTGTTCTCGAGTGTCTTTACTGTTGCAGTCCTGGTTGCCTTCCCCCCTTTGCTTTTTGTTACCTTTCTTATTTGTTGTTCTCCTTTATTTCAAGGGACATATTGGTATTTATTTTCCACTGTTGGGGTTTTTCCACCAGAACCTGGCCTCCTTGACAGGTTAGGGCAAGGAAAACTGATGTATTGGCGTCTGCTGCCTTACTGTATACCACTGACGACCTGACATCAGTCTTCAAGCGACAGCAACCGACACAGAAATACTAAGTCTCTAGTATTCGGGCCAGCTGAGGGCTACCCTGGCAGGGATAACCCAAATGTGATGACTTGCAACAGTGCAAGCATTCAAACATCTACATTTATGGTAAGTGTACACAACTGTACTTTATTCTTCTCTCTGCATCCAGGTTCTTCCCTCCTCCTATTCCTCTTCTGTACATACCCTGGAGTCTTTGCTTAGGCCCTTGACCTTGGGGAGCTCCTAGGGGCTTCCATCTACTGAGGCAAGAAAGTGCTTAGGTTATGGCGTCAGCTGACTGCCTTTATACCCAGATGTCTTGATGTTGGTCAAGGCATCTGCTGGCTCCAGGAGGAAGAGAATTCTCTGGTATTTGGGCTGGCCAAAAGCTTCTGCTGCAAGAAATCCCATAAATTATGCATGCAGCAGTGAATACACTTAAACATGTACATTTATGATAATGGTACACTGAATTTTGCCATCGACCTTTTCTGTTTCCCATCATTCCTCCAGCATTTGCTAGCTACCCAAGGAGATGTCCTCTGAAGTTTGATTAGAGTGTAAAAATATCTATGCAAAACAATATGTGGTTAGTTTGCATTCCAAGCAAAAATGCTAAACTTGTGGACTCTGCATACTGTGGAGCCATACAGATGTCTCTTCATTGTTCCTTGGTAAATTGTTTCCCAGTCTTTTCCAACTTCCTTTGATTGTTATAGTCTCGTAGTATTTTGCATGCTATACTAATCATCTCTTAACAGCTGCTTTTGTTCTAGACTCAACTCTACCATAGGCGGTATTTCACTTGATACTTACCTGTCCCTTATTCGGACTATATTCTTCATGGTGAGGTATTTTATTGAAGCTGGTGCTTTCAACGAGATGCACAGGCTGCTGTAATATACAGTAACTGGGCTAGGTTTGGACAAAACTATGCATTTTTGAGAGTGTGCAAATTTCCTCTGAACTACTGCTTCTGAAGTAACATCTGTCATGGCAGATACTTTTATGTACTCGTCACTAGTTAGTTTCCCTTCTATGGCCAATTGATACTTTCAGTGCTGCAAACTAAATTCCAGTCATCACCTAGAAATAAAATGCCCTGCGGGAAAGTTTTCTCCCATAGGTTCATAGGTGTGTACTAGACTAATGGCCCTGGGGCATTTACAAGTCTAGTCATAGGGTTACCCTGGCATTGTGCCACTCGACCTTAGTTCCCAGTGCCTGTGTTTCTAATGCTTAGTCAAACACACTGCTTGTGCTGTGCCGACGAGTTCATAAGCTGAAATATGCATATCCACAGCTAGTGGGGTACTCATGCCGAGATACCTTTTGCCAGGGCTTACACATAAAGACTTTAATACTTTTTCTACACTTGGGTGGGAAATACATTAACTTCAAATTATCAGCATATATTTGGCAAACCTTTTCCTTACAAGTATCTCTGAGAAAATTAAATGACTAACGTTGTTAAAAGGAAAATAATTTTGACGTTTTGCTTGATGCATTCTCAAGTTAAAAACTGCTGGGGAAATATTCATTTTCAGTGTTTCTTCCTCTGCATTTATTTTCCTTTTTTTTTAACTACATTTCTATCAAAACTTGACTCTCTTCCCATTTTAAGAGTAAACTGTACCTCTAACAGATCCACTGAAATGTTGCAGAATGTAGTTTTCGAACTTAATTGATGTCTTCCTTAATTTAAGTGCATCAGTTCAACTCTGTCACTTTTCACTTGGAGAAGGCAGGCATCGGTACTCTTGTCAGACGACTGCTTATGAAAAATTCCCACTAGTCTTGCAATCTTCACTTTGCACACACTATTTAATATGCTTACCTTGCAGTAATGAAGGAAAATGCAAACTTCGACTATTTACATTTTACTCTTTTGCAACCTTCGTTGTACACATCAAAGCAAAACTGATATTAAGTTTTATGCTTTTGATCTTCTAGTCCATACACCCTCATAGTACAGCCCTCATCAGCTCGAGCACTCAGGATTGCTTAGCTTTATGTCTCCACAGTTGCTTCATGCTGCAATGCAAGTGATAAGCTGCTTTACTATAATGGTTTGCTGTTTATGGTCGAGTTGCCTACCAGTCAGGTTTTCTACATTCACACAGTGCTTTTAACCCTTTGCATTTAGAAGCATAATTTCTACTGCTGTATTGCAGTTTACAAACTGTTTTCTTTTCCCACCATGAGCAAATACAACAAAATCAAATTCCTGTTTTATCTCTACACATTTTAAAATGGCAACCACTAAAATACCACATAGGTTGAAACTCTTGTTTACCAGGTTTGATTTATTAGTCTTTTGTACAGTCATCAGACAAGTTTTTGGTTCAAATTCCAGCTTCTCCTTACTAGCACAAAATGAGGTTCATGTTTTTCATCTTTTCTGTTAGTTCAAGCCACTCACAAGTGGGGCTGAGTTTCCATTTCTTCACTGTTCAGTAAGTTGAAATAATTGTCTCTTCCAATTCCTCACCTTCTTGCAGTACTGGCATCTGGTTCAAATCCAAACTTCTACATCATCTGGTTTGCTTCTTTGCTTCTCTCTCTCTCTCCATCACTTTCTTTTGAAATAAGGGCTACTGTTTCACTGTCTGCTTGTGTTTGTGCTCTTATTACTTTGTAGGGTCGAGAAACAGTCCTCTCTGCCTTGCTGGATGAAGTTCTAGAGATCGAACTTTATAGCCTATAAAGCTAGATTAGACCTACTTCCCTATGTCCTGAATCACTTGGATAAAATATGTATAAGACCACTGGGTATAACGGTTTGAATTTCACCATCAGTATTAATACTCTTGGGGCTGGTATAAAGAGAGTACTTTTTTTTACAAATACCGTGGCATCACTCATGATGTCCTTCCATTCACTGCTGCAGTATTCTCAACATGAGATATAGCCCGCAAGGCAAGCCGATGTCCACATGAACCCTCCTCAGAACTTCTTTGCTGCCAGTCCGAATGCCATCCTTTTATCTTCTGACTGATTGTTCGAGTCGTTATGTTACGTTGGTGTACCTTTTCTCAGATAGGTGCCCAGCCGGGGTGTTTTTCTTTGTTGTTGAGAGTTCTGGGGTTTATGGCATCCACCATTTCAATGATGTTCTTCATCTCACATTGCTGCAGTCCTTACACTTGGGTAGTCCGCTGTCCTCGGTCGGCCCGAATATCAAAGTATTTTGCTGATGTCGGTCAAGGCGCTTAAGACTGACATCAGGACGTCAGGGTACAAATGCGCATGACCGACGTCATATCCTCAGTCTTTTTTGCCGCATGGTCCGATGCAGAAGCAGCGTTGCAAGTGCCGTTCGGCGTTCTGAAATTTTTCGAATTCGGAGTTTCAGACCGAGTCAAAGTTGGCTAAGTACCCCGTTGGGGAATATTTTAGTTTTTTCTTGCCTCAGTGGTTTACCGGATGTCAGAAAAAGTGAATAACTGTATTTCTTGTGGGAAGCAGATACCGCATAGAGATTATCATACTTTGTGTATTCCTTGTTTGGGGCCTGAGCACGACGTTGTTGGGTGTCGCTTTTGTGCTAGGTTTAATAAGCGCACTATTAAGCGGAGGTTAGATTGTGCCAGGTTGGTCTTCGGGAAGCGGTGCAATTACAATATGCCGTCGGATGCTCCCACGCCCGCTTCGAAGAAGCGCAAAGACAAAGCAGCTAAACCCAGGCAAGAAGAGTCGTCCGTACCGGACGCCGGTTCCTTGGAGGCGTCAGTGGAACCGGTGGTTCCACCGGAGGCTTCTCTGGAGTCCCAGGGGGAGACTTTGATATTGCAGGATGTGGCCTCTCAGGAGGCAGGTCAGGCTGAAGGGGCTTCTCAGGTTACTGTACTCCCCTCCCTTCCTAGGGTGGTTAGGCCCTCTCCTTCTGTTTCCAAGGCTTCTCCCAGAGGCAGGCCAGGTTTAGCTTCTGTTGGTGTCACTCCTAGTTCTTCAGGATCTGTGCCCAAGAAGCACATGCTCAAAATGGCAGAAGATTTAATTACTTTGATTAAAGGTTCTTTGCCCCCTCCTGATAAGAGGCCTAGGGTGGAACCAGAGTTGGGGAGTTTTGAGCAGGTTTCGGATGTTTCAGTGTCTTCGGCTGAAGACTTGCAGGAGTATTCTCCTTATTCTGATTCTGATGTGGATGATTCTACTCCTTCTGCTTCTCCTCCAGAGGATTTTTCTTTTTCAGAGACTCTTCATTCTATGAGGGAACATTTTAAGTGGGAAGGTCAGGACTTCTCTGATTCCAGGAAAAGGCTTAGGGAATTTTTGCTTTTACCCCAGCATAGGCCTTTGGCTATTCCTCCTGTTCTGGATGTTGTGGAAGATGTGTTTGCAGAGGCTTCACTTAATCCTGATTCTTTGCCTCCTGCTCCTGTTAAACCGGACAGGTATTACAGGGTGCCTGAAGCTCATAAATATCTGTATAAGAGTCCTAGGGCAGACCCAGAAACAGTTAGTCAGGGACCTAAGGGTGTCAAGGCCTCTGTGGTAAAAAATCCGGTTCCTCCAGATAAAGAGGCCTGAGCTTTGGATAGATGGGGAAAGAAAGTCTATACTTCTTCCACCTTAGCTATGAGGGCTTTGAATTGCCAGTTTCGCATGTTGAAATATCAAAACTATCTTCTTTCTCAATTGAAGTCTAAGGTAGATGCTCTGGCGGAAGGCATTGAGTGTAAAGAATTACAAGATTTGGTACATGTTTCTGAACAGGTGGGTAAGCATTCTTTACAATGTGGATTTGATGCTGTACAGGCCTCGTCTAGGGTGGCTGCCACTGGGTCAGTTCTTCGTAGGCACGCCTGGCTGAGGGATCAGAACTTATCTGACCATGTTAAGACAAGGATTTTAGATGCTCCTTTACAGTCTGATGTATTGTTTGGTTCACCTGTGGAGGCAGTTTTAAAGAAAATGGAAGACAAGGCTAAGTCTATGCAGACTATTAAAGATTTTTTGCAAGTTCAGCCTCCGAAGTTTAGTAGGAATTGGCCTGCTAAGGGGTGGACGTACCCTTCGTATGATTCACAGTCTAGGGGAAGATCTAGACATGGTAGGGGTAGAGCTCAGGGCTCTTTCAGACCTAGAACAGGGAGTTCACCTGCACAGTCCTCAGGTGAGGGCAGGGGCCAGTCCTTTCGTAAACAGGCCCAATGACCTACCTTTTCAGCTGCCAGAGCCTTCTTGTCTGGCAGCACCTTTGGGAGGAAGGTTGGCACTCTTCAAAGAAAATTGGAGTTTAATTACCCAGGACAGATGGGTATTGGATATTATACACCAGGGTTACAGGTTTTATTTCCATACCTTGCCTCCTTTCAAAGGCATGCCAGACGTTCCTCCTCAGCAAAGAATAGAGGCTCACAAACAAATTTCTCTGCTGCTGCAAATAGGGGCCATACAGCCGGTCCCTCTGCCAGAAGTAGGCCTAGGATTTTATTCTCGCCTGTTCCTAGTACCAAAGAAGGGGAACACGTGGAGACCAATTTTGGATTTATCTATCCTCAACACTTATCTGGACATTCCCAAGTTCAAAATGTTGACGTTGCAACAGCTTTTACCTCTGCTGGGCAAAGATCACTGGATGGTGACTCTGGATCTCAAGGAAGCTTACCTTCATGTTCCTATCAGGCTAAGTTGCAGGAAGTATCTGCGTTTTCGAGCTGGGACTTCTCATTATCAGTTCTCTGCATTGCCCTTTGGCTTATCTACTGCGCCCAGAGTGTTCACAAAGGTTCTGGCTCCAGTGATAGCTTTCTTCAGGCTAAAAGGAATACAGATCTATCCTTATTTGGACGATTGCCTGATTCTGGCCAAAGGAAGGGACGAGCTTCTTCATCATTTGCAATACGTGATAGCAGTGCTAAGATGCCTGGGGTATTCTGTGAACGAAATAAAGTCCAGTCTAGTACCCTCTCAAGACATGTGCTTTCTGGGTGTGAGACTGAATACAGCATCCCAGATGGCCTTTTGACCCCGGACAAACAAAAGAATCTTTCCCTTTACTTCCATCAATTGTCTCATCAGTCCAGGCTGACTGCAAGGACAGTCCTTCAAGCCTTGGGGTTCATGGCATCTTGTATTCTGGTGCTTCCCAATGCCAAACTGCATATGAGGAAGCTACAATGGTATCTCAAAATGTATGGACACAGCACTGCCAAGATATGGACACTGTCATTCAGATAATACCTTGCATTCAAAAGGAATTTTTGTGGTGGGCTCAGGAATGTCACCTAAACAAGGGACTCTCTGTGACCCGGCCAGAGGCGAGTCAGATTCTAACGACAGATGCCTCAGACAAAGCTTGGGGAGCTCATCTAAATGGAAAGTGGATACAAGACACGTGGCCTGCCAGACTACAACATCTACATATCAACTTGAAGGAGATGTTAGCAGTCCAATTTGCATTAATAGCTTTCAAGGATTTGCTTCTTCCAGGGCAGGTGTTGGTTCTAACAGACAACACAACTGTCATGTGGTACATCAACAAGCAAGGGGGAACTCATTCTTATCCTCTATGCAGGCAAGCAATGATTTTGTGGGAGACTGCTCTCAGTTTACAGCTCAATCTTCAGGCAAGGTTTCTGCCGGGAGCACAGAACTCCTTAGCAGATGTGTTGAGCAGGCAATTATGGATCCCCACGAGTGGAAATTGGATCCTCATGTATTTCAGCAATTGACAGTGTTATGGGGAACTCCAGACATAGATCTGTTCGCTTCTCCACTAAACTACCAGCTGCCAAAGTTTTGCACAAAAAGGTTTCATCCCACAGCTTGGAAAGTGGATGCTCTTTCTTTCAATTGGAGCAATCTTCATGTGTATGCCTTTCCACCTCTGCCTCTCCTCCCAAAGGTACTCCTAAAGGTCAGACAGGACAAGCCAAAGATGATTCTAATAGCTCCAGATTGGCCTCGACAGCACTGGTACCCATTACTGAGAAGTCTGGTTCGGGAGCCTCCATGGCCTTTGCCTTCGATTCCACACCTGCTGTCTCAAGAGAACAGTCGTTTACTCAATGTCAAACTTCACTCTCTTCACCTAACAGCCTGGCATATTCTGTTTTAAACCCTGGAGGGTCTCCGCTTCCGCAGCAAGTTTTGAATGTTATTTTGGAGGCCAGAAGGCCTAGTACAAGGAAAGTATACGCAGATAAATGGAAGAGATTTTTATTTTGGAGTGCAGCAAAGGAATTTGATGTTGCTAAGCCTAATTTAAGTGTGGCTCTTCAATATCTTGCTGAGTTACTGGACAAGGGATTGTCCTTCTCTTCTATTAAGATTCATGCTGCAGCAATTTCTGCTCACTATGACTGTGATCCACCATTGTTTTCTCATCCTTTGTTTAAGCAATTCCTTAGAGGGGCAAAGAATATAAGACCCCCACGTAGAGCTCCTACTCCTGCTTGGGATCTCAATTTTGTGTTGGAGAAACTCACTGTACAACCTTTTGAGCCTGCAGCTACTGCCGAGTTGAAATATTTATCATGGAAGACTGCTTTTTTGTTGGCCATTACCTCTGCGAGAAGGGTTTCTGAATTACAGGCCCTTATGGCAGTTGAGCCTTTCTTAATTTTCCATAAGGATAGGGTATCTTTACGTACTAATCCTTCCTTTATGCCTAAGGTGGTTTCTAGTGTGGCTTTAAACCAAACTATTCATTTGCCTACTTTTTATGCAAACCCCCAAAATAAAGGGGAAAAGATTTTGCACACCTTGGCTATACACAGGCAGTTACGATATTATTTGAGCAGAACTAAAGGGTTCAGGCAGTCTCAGCAGTTATTTGTTTCTTTTGCTTTGGGTTCTCAGGGCAAGCCTGTGTCAAAACAAACTATTTCTAAGTGGATTGGGTTTTGTATTGCTTTCTGTTATTCCCATCATGGTAAGGAGGTTCCAGCTGGGATTAGGCCTCATTCCACTAGAGCTACTGCCACTTCTACAGCTTTTTTAAGGGGGGTGGCAACTAAAGATATTTTGGAGGCAGCTACTTGGAGTTCAGTGCATACTTTCTCTAAGCATTACCACCTTCCACTTTACTCAAAATCTAGGGCTGGGTTTGCCACTGCTATTTTACAGGGCATTTTGGCAGCTCCTACTACTTTATAGTTTTGCCATCCTCCCTTACCTCTGCTTTGGGATTCTACCCAAGTGTAAGGACTGCAGCAATGTGAGATGAAGAACATAGTACAGTTTTGTACCTACCATAAATGTAGATGTTCGAAGATCCACATTGCTGCAGTCCAATTTACCCTCCCTCCTTCCCCTCTGTTGTTAGAGGCGGTTGTGTGGTTTGGGTTGTAAATATTGTACATATTGTATATATTGTTCATATGATTAGTGCAAGGGTGGTTGGTTGTTTTTTGCTGTCTTTTGGTTTTGACCTTTCTGTTCAGGGTCTTCTGACATCTGGGGCAAGAAAAGACTGAGGATATGACGTCGGTCATGCGCATTTGTACCCTGACGTCCTGATGTCAGTCTTAAGTGCCTTGACCGACGTCAGCCTAATACTTTGATATTCGGGCCGACCGAGGACAGCGGACTACCCAAGTGTAAGGACTGCAGTAATGTGGATCTTCGAACATCTACATTTATGGTAGGTACAAAACTGTACTTTCCTTCTAGCCAAACTTCACATCAGGAGGACTCTAGTGGTTCCTAAAGCCAGAGTAGCAACAGCATGTGCACCCTCTGTATTTGCTAGTTCCTCTTCTGTCATGCCTATAGAAGGAATTGCAGTGGTGGATTCAGCAACTTCCCTTAAATCCAGGCCTTCCTGTTCATCCACTTCTTTCAGATCAGTTGTTCATAGACACCTCAGATGTGGGATGGGCTGCAGCCCTGTCAAGATTCAGGGCATTTTGTCTTCTCTTCAACAGTAGGAACACATCAACATCAGAGAGATGAGGGCATTGCTGATGGCTCTGCACACATTTCGTCCTCTCCTCTCCCCAGGACCTCTAAAGGTGTTCGCAGGCAACAACACATTCCTTTGGTATGTAAACAAGTGGGGTTGGGGGGGGGGGTTACTCCTCAAGTAGATCTGTTTCCTCCATGAACAATTAACTTCCACAGTTTTGTGCCAGGGTCCTAAGTCCTCTGGTGTGGAAGGTGATGTTTCTGTATGCCTTTCCTCCCCTTCCTCTTATTCGAAAAGTCCTGTCCAAGATTCAACAGGAGTCTCCAAAAATCTTGCTGGTGACTCCCTTTTGGTCATGGCAGCATTGGTTCCTTCTCCACTTAGCCAAGGGCCATCACCACAAGTTACCTCACTGGGTGGACCTACTCACACAAGACAAGGGGATCTCTCATCTATCCTCACTTGGTTTGGCTACTCTTCAGCTGACACTGTGGGTGATAGGATTTTGATTCCACATAGACACCTTTTTCCTAAGGACGTGCTTCGGCTCCTGCAGGAGGCCAGGAAGCCCAATACCAGGAAATTGTACTTATCCAAATGGAAGAGGTTTTCTATTTGGTGTTCAGGAAGCCTAGATCCACTTATTGTGGATGTTCCTTTGGTTCTATCTTGTGTGAATTGCTCAATGCTGGTTTGGTGTACTCTTCGGTTAAGGCTCATTTATCAGCTATTTTTATTTTTCTGCCTTTATCTCCTCCTTTAGCTTTTACATTTGAAGCTAAACAGTTTATTAAAGGTGTCCTTCATATTGGACCACCCAGGAAGCCTGTTTCCCCCACACTGGGATCTTAATTTTCTCTTGGAGAAATTGACTGAGGCTCTGTTTGAGCATGCTGCCACAGCTTACTTGCAACTTTGTTCTGGAAGAGTATTCTTCTGTTGACCGTTAGTTATGCCAGACTATTGTCTGAGCCTTGGGCTCTTATGGCTTGTCCTCATTTTCTTAATTTTCATAAGGACAGTGTGTCCCTGCATGCTAGTCTTTCCTTTATGCCTAAGGTGGTGAATTTGTCCTTGACACTGTTCAGTTGCCTACCTTTTTCCTTTCTCCCCAGTCCCCTAGCAATAGGGTTCTTCACACCTTAGATGTGCATAGACAACTCAGACTTTCTAATAGTCTCAGTCTTATCATGTTTTTGTTTTTCATCCTAGGTCTTTAGGGGTGGCTGTTTCCAAGCAGACTATTTCTTCTCTGATTTCTAAAGCTGTATTTATTTTTTGTTATATTCATCATGGTAGAAGCCCTCCTTTTTCGGGTAAAGCTCATTCCACCAGAACTGTTGCTTCCTCTGGTGCGCTTTTTTTCAAAGGGATAGACATGATCTCCATCACTGAAGCAGCTACTTGGACTTCAGTGCATACTTTCACCAAGCATTACAAGCTTAATGCGATGCCTAGAGCTAGGGCTGGTTTTGCAAGGGCCATTTTGTATTGGTTCACTGAGAGCACTGCTGGTCCTTCCTAAGCTTTGGAACTCTCCCATGTGTTAAGAATACTGCAGCAGTGAATTGAAGGACATAGTACAGTTGTGGAAAATCTTATTGTAGTTTGCCTTTTCTGTTTTATTCCTGTTGGCCATTGTTTTCTTCCCAAGGTCTTTCTTACCCTATCCCAGCTTAAAATGTATTTCTTAAGCCTGTTGTTAGAGGAGGTTTCTTTCCTTTTAACTATATAGGCACGCTCGTTTAAATTGGAGAGCTGTTTTGACTTTGAGGTCCCCCCCCCCGTTTTGCTCTTTAAACTACCAGGCTATCTCGTTTAAATTAGAGGACGTTTTTGTCTTATTGCTTTTGGCGTGTTTCTTGTTGTTCCTATAGTGAAAAAAAAAGTAGTAGTTTATATATAGTTACATTTTTTCTTTAGTTTATTAGCTGCTTTCCTGTTACTGATTACTGTAATGTCTTCCAAGCAGTTTAAGGAAATTAAACCCTCAGGGTTCAAGAAATGTGTTAAGTGCAGTCAAAAAATGTCCGTTACTGATGGACATACCGTTTTGTTTACTGTTTGGGAGCGGTACACCTTCAAAAGTCTTGTGCCATATGTCACTCCTTTAGTCATAGGATACTACTAGAGAAAAAGAATAAACTCATTCTGAGAGGCTTATTGAAGACCCCTTTTTCTGAAGTTATCAAAGAAGGTCCGGGTCCTTCAAAGTCTGGCCGTTCCCCTCTTCAGAATTGGACAAGTCAGAGGAAAGGTCCTATCTGCTCATTCGGAGCCATCAAAAAAGTTACAAAAAGTTTTATCTTCCGACCCGAAGGCTGTTGGGCCCGCAAAGGCTTCTACCTCGGCTCCTTCAATTTTGGATCCATTGGAATTTCATTTACGGAGCTGTTCTCTGGCACTGGAAACAGTATTTCCCACTTTGAGTTCTCCTTTGTTGCAGTCCTCCAAATCTCCAGCTCCCTCCACTCGATCTTCCAGGAGCCTGTCTGATGATGATGTGGATCATGTGGTGCATAGGCTATTAAGGATACCGACGTTCACCAAACTATTGTCTGATACAACCCAGAGGGCTTTCGAGCCGACCAAGCCTACCATTTCACCATCGATTCCTCCTCTGATCTGATCTCCGACCTCTGAGCCAGAATGTCCTGAACTGATTATATGTGAACCTATATGGACAGACTTAAAAAAAATCCAACTATTCTCTGTCTCATATAGCCTACTTAGAGGCAATCTCTGCTTGACTTACAAAGCCATGTCTGACCCAACTCTGTTAGAAATGCTACATCTAAAGAAGTCCCCATCCCTCTGCACCACACGCTCCAGAGACCTCAGCCTCATTACCACAATCAACAAAACATGCTGGAGGGACAGGTTCATAACCCAGAGACTGCCCGTGCTATGGAATAGACTTCCCATACATGTCAAGCAGAGCACCTCACTGGCCCTCTTCAGGAGAAATCCTGATGAGTGGATGGGAAATGGAAAATTCACCCCCAGGGATCACTCCAGTGGCTTTACTCGACAGATGCACTGTGAACTAGGGTCATGTGGCACGATGCCAGTGTAATCCTATGGGCTAGGCTTGTAAAGGCTCCAGGGCCATCAGCCTAGTACACACCTATGATCATTGCGGACCTATCACAGGATCTTTGGGTCCGACTACTGCTCTGACGTCCTCAGTTCCATCTGAACTCGAGGAGTCTAGGAGCTGACGCTCTCCAGTCGGTTCTGGGGTGTAGAGTCATATCCGACAGTTGTCAGATAACTTGCTTCTTGAGGCGTCTGCTTGGGTGAGCTCTGCTCCTACCTCACCACCCTTTGAGCCAACCCCCTTGGTTCCGGGAATTCCCTCTGCTTCTTCGGAGTTGGAAGTTTCCTCAGATCATGGCCGGGGGGGGGGGGGCTTTCAAGGTCATGAGGAGAGTGCTTTTTCCACAGAGAGGTCCACTCTGTGGTCGGGACAGTCTTCCCGCAAAGGCACCAGCGTCAGTCTCGGCACCATCACATCCACAGAGATGGAGAACCCTAGGCCTCAGGATGCCCCATTGGCCGACCTATTCTCTTCTGAAACCTCTCCAGAATACCCTTCTGAAGAGGTCCGTCAGAAGAGGCAACGCAGGAGGAAACATTTAGACTCCCCAGAGGAGTCCATCACATCAACTACAGACCTTGATGATTTGGAAAGGTCCCCACTGTTGCCCTCTGAGGATGTCTCCTTTGTGTGGACATCTTGGAAATACTAAAACAAAGAGGAGGTTGGAAGTCCATGAAACCCTTTTGGAGGGGTTTGTATACTTGAAGGCCTTTGGGTCTCACCCTTCTGCCACTTAGGTGTCTTCTCCTTTCGGTAAACTGATGGACTTAGTTTGTTGAAACATGTGGGAGTCTCCAGATTCAGTGGACAAATTTATTACATCACCCACAGATAAAAATGTTGTAGCCAAAGACTGCCAGTAGATGCTGTGGTGGTGGCGGCAGCCACCAAAAAGGAACTCTGAGACGTCCTCTTCTGTTCATCCGCCAAACAATGCAAAACATGTTGTTCTATCAACTTTCTAAGTTTGTAAGAGCAATATTTAAAATTTGTTCCTACCTTTCGGCCTTTGTCCCACTTTTATTTATGGCTTTATCCAGATTTCTTGCTCTGAGTGGTTGAGAGGTATGCCTGGTAGTCATAGTGGCTCCAAGGTGATACAAGCATTGAGAAACTGGAAGTTGTTTATGGGTAGTAATATACAAGTAGTGAAAATGCTTTTAGTCCATAAAGGTCGGGCATATTTTTTTTCAACCAGAGAAGATTATGAGGATGATAGATTTGAAGGAATTTGTTTGGAAAGGGATGAAGGCAAGAGGTTAGCTGGGATAAGCTGGTTCTTCCTATAGAAGGAGGTGGTTTAGTACTATCTGATTTGAAGTTGTACTCTAGAGTTGTGCATTTTAAGGTTTATATACAGAGTGGAAAAGTGATGAAGTGTATGTGATGTGGAAGTAAATAGATCCTAAGAGTTTTGGATCTAAGCCCTTAAGGATAATGTATTTAATTATTTTGTCTTTGTTTACTGAGATAGTCCAACTGGGTAATACCCATTTTCAGTGGGGGCTGGAGGAGAAAAGCTCCATGTCCTTGTATTGCATTATACTACGTTCCAGTTAAACATGGAGTTGTTAAAATTTCTGTTTATATTCATACACAAACAGTAGTTAATTTGTAATTGTACATTCTAAGATTTTAGAGAGGTAGAAGTTACTAAAGAGAAGAAGACACGCGTGCAACTTAGTAGAATGTACAGGCAGCAGTTATGTATAAAATTGTTTTGTCATTTCAGTAAGAGATTGAGAATATTATGTTTAAGGAGAGTATTTGGATAGTATTATACAGTGAAAAAGTTTTAACCGTGTGATGAGCATGTACAGGACTAGGATTGGCTAAGATGTTTAAGTAGTGGTTTAAAATTGAGTTTGTCGGAGTGTTTTATTTGCATAGGGATACTATTCCAGAGTTTAGCAACACACTGAGTAGAGCTGGTCTCCAGCAACATTATTTGACTTATTTGTACTAGAGAAGGAGGTCCATTGCTGGACAGTAGGGTAGTAATAAGGTTTGTAGTGCAGGATATTTTTCTGGATGATAAATGCATGTGTGTGCTGTTCAGTTATGAATATTGTTACAGATGTGCAGTTGAAGCCAGTTTAATTGCTTTAAGCTAGAACAGTGGTGGGTCCTATGAGGGAGACTGGTGGCAAGTTTTGCTATTTTTTTGTAGCAGGAGGCAAGTTTGAGTATTGTTGGTTAGGATAGCAGTGGCATATAAGAGTCAGCAGTAAGAAGGTAATGCCTCGAGTTATCCTTGTAGTATCTGTAAGGAATCCATTGATCCTATAAAGGGAGCCTAGTTTCTGGTGTGTAGATTTAATGATGTGCAGTATATTTATTTATTTTTTATTTTTATTTTACATTTGTTGACCGGGTTAGTCTAACTGGATATATGTCCATTTTCAGTAGAGGCCCGGGGAGATAAGCTCCAAAATATGATACTCATATTTCAGACTGTAGTCTATTACATCACCTAGAACTTTGAGAGTTACAGATGTTCATCGTGTTACCCTGCTGCAGTCATCACACTTAGGTTATCCTGCCATCAGGCGGTCCCGCAGTCGTCCCGAATTCCAAAGTCTTGGTCTGGCGTCGGTTGCTGTCGCTTCTTCCCTGACGTCAGAGTGCCAGGGGTATATCAGAGGCATCCGACGCCATTTTCTTCAGTCTTTCTTGCCGCGCGGTGCCCGAAGCAGAAGCAGTTCGCAAGTGCCGGTCGACCGACACCTGAGATTTTCGAATCGAGTTTCAGTCCGAAGTCTTCAAAGCTAAGTACCCCATTGGGGAACCTTTTCTTGCCTCAGTCCGATGTCAGAAAAAGTTAACAATTGCATTTCTTGTGGGAAGCAAATACCTCATAAGGACTTTCATTCTTTTTGTATACCTTGCCTAGGCCCAGACCACGACGTCACTGGTTGTCGGTTTTGTGCTAGGTTCAATAAGCGAACTATTAAGCGACGCTTTGATTTCGCATGACACTATTTCGGTAGGAAATTTAATACACTATGCCGTTGGAGCAAACTACTATCGGCGTGCATAAAAAACTGAAAGATAAAGAAAGGCAGCCTAGATCCAAGCCAGACTCAGAGGCCGCGGCTGGGCCGGTCGCCGGTTCTCCGGTTTTCAGTGAGGCGCCTACGCAGCCCCTGGCTACTGCTGAATTGGATCCCCAGACCGCTTCGGCCTCTCCAACAGAGAGTTCTAGGCCGACGCAGCCGTTTTCTTTAGGCCCTACCGACGACATTGCAGTAGGAGAAGCCGGTGCTGTAGAAACACCTTCGGTTTCTGAAGGTGTCTTCAGACTGACTACTCTCACCATTAAATCTTATGCTAAGATTAAGACTCCTCTAAAACCAAAAAAGACTACTCTTCAGTCTTCAGGTCAAGGCCCTAGGCCTAAGAAACAGATGCTTAAAATGGCTGAAGATTTAGTTTCTTTGATCAGGATTTCCCAACCCCCCCGACAAAAGGCCTAGACAAGAGGAGGACTATGCCTCCTCTGATCAAGTGTCTGTTTCCTCAGGATCCTCTGAGGAACAGGATTACTCCTTTTCACCTTATGAAGATTCTGATGCTGAAGACTCCATTCCCTCAGCTTCTCCCCCTGAAGATTATTCCTTTGGGGAAACCTTACATACCATGAGGGAACATTTCTACTGGAAAGGTCAGGACTACTCCGACTCAAAGAAAAGGCTCCGAGAGTTTCTTTTACTCCAGCACAGACCCCTTGCTATCCCACCAGTTTTGGACATTGTGGATGATGTTTTCTTACAATCTAGTCTAAATCCAGATTCTCTGCCTCCTGCTCCAGCCAAACCAGATAGATACTATAGAGTGCCTGACTCTCACAAATTCCTATACAAAAGTCCTGTTGCTGATCCAGAGACAATCTCCCAGGGTCCCAAGGGGGCTAAGGCTTCTATGGCTAAAAATCCTGTACCCTCTGAAAGGGACTCCAGAGCACTAGATAGGCGGGGGAAGAAGGTTTACACCTCAGCTACTCTAGCTATGAGAGCACTAAATTGTCAGTTTCACATGCTTAAATACCAGCAATACCTAATGTCTCAAATAAAACAAAAGATGGGCACACACCCTCAACAGTCTGAATTCAAGGAAATGCAGGATCTGTTGCATGCAGCTGAACAGGTGGGAAAACATACTTTACAATGTGGTTTTGATGCCTTGGAAGCTTCCTCTAGAGCAGCTGTTACTGGGTCTGTTATACATAGGCATGCTTGGTTAAAGGAACAATCTCTGCCTGATCATGTTAAAGCAAAGTTACTAGATGCACCCTTACAGCAGGAACAAATTGTAGCATGCTACAGGCCACCCTCTCAAACTCAGGAACCCCACACAGCCTTCCTGAAGACACTGGAGGGTATAAATGTATCTCCAAACACCATCATATTGGGTGACTTCAACTACCCGAATATAGACTGGGAACATTACTCAAGCCCTAACTTTCTAGCCCAACGGTTCCTGGAGTTCATAAATTCAAATGCCATGGAACAGCTAGTCACTGTTCCCACGAGAGGAGAAAATATAGTAGATCTCATTGTCACAAACATGGGGACAAAATGCTCCACACCGGAAGTATATCCCTCATTGGTGAGATCTGATCATAAACTAATCTCACTGGAAATCCACATCCCGCCAGCACCCCAAACAAAAAGACCATAGTGAAGAACTTCTCTAAAGCAAACTTCACACTACTCAAGACTGGTGTGGTATCCTTCAAGGCCCCTGAGCCAGTGGAAACCACAACCCAAGCTGCGGAAGCCCTTACAAATGCCTTCTATGAACACCTCCAGGACTGCATGGATCAGGCAATCCCAAATAAAACCAAGACTCTTTCCACAAAGGGCAAACGTCCAGTCTGGTGGACCCCATCCATTAACAAACTTTACAATAAGAGGAGAAAGCTATTACATGATAGAACAAAATACATAAAAGGGAAGTCACCCCTGATCATTATTAGTAAAAAAATACGAGCACTCATAAAATCAACTAAGGCCAATTTTGAGAGAAAAATTGCCATGGATTCAAAGGACAATCATAAGGCCTTTTTCAGCTATGTTAGGAACCTGGGTGGAAACTCCCAGATATGCTCAGAATTAGTCCAAAATGATACAAAAATCACTGAACCCACAGACATTGCCAACATACTGGCAGACAGGTTCAGTGCAAACTTCACCCCCCCCTCCCCCCCTAAAGGAGAGATAACTATCCCAGCCGAGTGTAGCCTCCCGGACATCTCAAATGCGCAGGTGAAAGCTGCTCTCTCTAAAGCTAAAAACACAGCATCAATGGGACCGGATGGTGTCCCCGGCTGTGTGCTACACGAGCTAAATGAGGAATTAAACCCGCACATAAGGCAGCTGTTTAATCTCAGCCTTACCACAGAATACGTGCCCAAGGAGTGGCGTACGGCAACTGTTGTCCCACTCCACAAAGGCGGCGCCTCTACAGACCCTGGTAATTACCGCCCCATAAGCTTAACAAGTCTAGTCTGCAAAGCTATGGAGAGGATCATAATGGAGCTCATAAACAAAGATATAGGGGACTTGCAGACATTGGACCCGACCCAGTTTGGCTTTGTCAAGGGAAGATAATGCCTTTTGAACTTGGTCGACTTCTTCGAAACAGTCACCAAGGCCATTGATGAGGGAAAGGCAGTCCATACAGCCTACCTTGACCTTGCAAAGGCTTCGACACAATACCCCACTCGGTATTGTAGAAAAACTTACCAGCTTAAATGTAAACCCATATGTCACAAGATGGGTTGCAAACTGGCTTAAGGACAGAACCCACAGGGTTAGAGTTGCTGGCGCTGTGTCAGACTCCAAGCCGGTCACAAGTGGTGTCCCACAGGGCTCGGTCCTTGGCCCCTATTGTTTGGCATCTACTTCTCAGAAGTACAGGCCAACATAGGAGGACTTTATTGACAAAGTTTGCAGACGACTGCAAACTGGGCGCCATAGTGGAAAGTGCATCAGACACGGATATCCTTCAGAAGGGACTCACGGAAACAGATAGCTGGTGCCAGAGCCATGGCCTGAAGTTAAACGCCAAAAATGTATAGTCATACCCTTCGGGAAAAACAAGGTAACCCCAAGCTACCATATAGGTGGCAATCCACTAAGCACAGAAGAGGTTATCAGGGACCTGGGGACCCAGGTTGACAGTGGCCTTTCTTTTGACACTCACATTGCTAAAGTGGTTAGAAAGACCTTCTACATTGCCCACCTGATCATGAAGGGATTCACATCCAGATCTAGTGAGGTTATTGTTCCCCTGTACTCTTCACTTATCAGACCAATGATCGAGTACAATGCCCCATTCGGGATGTATCTCACCCGACATCTGCAGCAATTGGAGAGACCCCAAAAGTTCCTCACCAAAAGGATAAAGGGACTCCAAAATCTGTCATATGCTGCCAGATTGAAGAAACTCCAGCTCTATTCAGTCGCATACCGTCTGCTCAGAGGTGACATGTGCCTGACATACAAGGCCATGTCCAACCCGGAATTAACGGACATGCTCCACCTCAAAAATCCAAATCCACCAAAACCACTAGAGCAAGCGACTTAAACCTTAGCACGGATATAAGTAGGACGTGCTGGAGGGATAGATTTATCACTCAGAGACTCCCTATGCTGTGGAATAAAATCCCGGTCCATGTGAGGCAGAGCACCTCGCTGACTCTGTTCAAGAGAAATCTAGACCTGTGGATGGGAGATCGTAGGTTTACCCCGGGAATCATCTCTGTGTCACTGCTGGACAGAGGCACAACAAACTAATGGGCACAGTATTTTTTCATATAAGGGGTGGCGTAAGCCACAAAAATTTGGGCTAGGCTTATAAATGCCTTAGGGCAGATAGCCTAGTATAAACCTATGAACCTATGAACCTAAGTCTTATTTGGGGGTTAAAGCAGAGGAGGTTTTAAAGAAAATGGAGGATAAGGCAAAATCTATGCAGACGGTCAAAGATTTCTTACAAGTACAGCCCTTATGCTTCAGCAGAAATTGGCCAACAAAAATTGGTCCTTTCCATCTTCTGACAGACCACAGAGGGGTAAATACAGGCGCCCAAGGGGCAGAGGACAAGCACAAATCCCTTACAAACCCCGTCAGTGGGGCACTGCAACACAGAAGGGAGGAGAAGACAGGCCACAAACTACTAGAAGGCAAGCGCAATGACTTATACCTCAAACTGCCAAGCAAAACTCTCTTGGCAGATCCCTTGGAAAGAAAATTAGCACTTTTTGCAGACGACTGGCGCATCGTCACAAAGGACAAATGGGTCCTAGACATTATCTCACAAGGATACAGATTCCATTTCCACACCTTGCCAAGGATAAAAGGAATGCCAAACCTGCCACAAAATCAATGGGCAGAGGCACAAAAACAAATTACAGCTCTCATGGACATGAGAGCCATTCAACTGGTACCTACACAGGAGCAAGGCCAAGGATTTTACTCTAGGCTCTTTCTAGTCCCCAGAAAGGACAATGCTTGGAGACCCATTCTGGACCTTTCAATTTTAAACACCTTTTTGCAAGTACCCAAATTCAAGATGCTAACACTACAGCAGCTTCTTCCCATGTTGGGCAAGAAAGCTTGGCTAGTAATGTTGGACCTCAAGGAGGCATACCTGCATGTCCCTATCAGACAAAATTGTAGAAGATACCTCCGTTTCATTGCAGGTTCAACCCATTACCAATTCTCTGCATGGCCCTTTGGCTTATCTATTGCACCCAGGGTCTTCACAAAATGCCTGGCACCAGTAATTGCATACTGCAGACAAAGAGGAATTCAAATATACCCATACCTGGATGACTGCCTCATCCAAGCAGAAAGCAAGGACATTCTCTTACACCACCTGGCTTTTGTAAAACATCTTCTAAGTTGTCTAGGGTACACAGTAAACGAAAAGAAATCAAAACTAGTGCCCTCACAAAATATGACATTCCTGGCTGCCAGCTTGAATACAACGGCCCAGATGGCTTATCTGACGCCAGTCAAACAACTACAATTAACTCAGTACTTCAGAGCAATAACAACAAAGACCCAACTCCCTGCAAGAAAAATTCTGCAGGCCTTGGGCTTCATGGCATCTTGCATACTACTAATACCATTTGCAAAACTGCATATGAGGAAATTACAATGATACTTAAAAAGCGTATGGACTCAACACAGCCACAGCTTGGAAACGATGATACCTCTCATTCCCTGCCTTCAACAGGAGTTCCTATGGTGGTCACAGGCATGTCACCTCAACAAGGGTCAGCCTTTCACCTTACCCCCCAGCCAGGGAAACTGACAACAGATGCATCGGACTATGCCTGGGGGGCACACATGGCAGGATGGTGCATTCAAGGCATATGGACTGCAGATCAAAGGAATCTGCACATCAGTCAAAAAGAAATGCTAGCTGTACAAAATGCTCTGACAGCTTTCAAGGACCTCTTACATCCAGGACAGCTTATCATAAGACCAGACAACACCACAGTAATGTGGTACATAAACAAGCAAGGGGGTACACACTCCTACCCTCTATGCAGGCAAACAATGACCTTGTGGAACACAGCACTTGCCTTACCAAGTTCAATTACAAGCTCAATTCCTGCCAGGAAAAAAGAATACATTGGCAGACGACCTAAGCAGAAACATCATGGATCCCGAGTGGAAACTGGATCCACAAGTATTTGCAATGATAACTCAAAAATGGGGGCTCCCAGACATAGACCTATTTGCCAGCCCCCAAAACTATCAACTAACAAACTTTTGCACAAGGACTTTTCACCATCAAGCTTGGAAAGTGGACGCACTCTCATTCAGATGGAAAATGCTGACAGTATATGCCTTTCCTCCATTACCCCTTCTCACAAAGGTGCTGCTGAAAGTCAGGATGGAGAGACCCCGAATGATACTCATTGCCCCAGACTGGCCACGGCAGCACTGGTACCCATTATTAAGGAATATGGCCCAGGGCCCACCATGGATTATACCACAAATTACCCATCTGCTCACACAGTAAGACAATAAGATTCTACACGGCCATCTCAAAACCTTAAACTTGGCTGCATGGCAAATCACCTAAGCAACCAGCCAGCTCCTCTCTCACAAGCTGTTATGGATGTTATTCTGGAGGCCAGGAGGCCCAGCACCAGGAAAGCCTACTCAGACAAATGGAAAAGGTTTTGCGCCTGGAACCAAGCTAAAGGCCAAAATACCCTTCAGCCTGACATACCTCAGATTTTGCAATATTTAACTGAGATGCTACACAAAGGGCTTCCTTTCTCATCTATTAAAATCCACGCCTCCGCTATTTCAGCTCGCTACAACACGGATCCTCCCTTATTTTCACATCCACTCCTAAGGGGCCAAAAACATTAGGCCTCCCAGGAGAGCACCAACACCTACTTGGGACCTCAAGTTCGTTCTGGAAAAACTTACGCTGCCTCCTTTTGAGCCAGCTTTCTCAGCTGACTTAAAGTTTATATCATGTAAGACTGCCCTGCTGCTAGCAATTACTTCAGCAAGAAGAGTTTCAGAGCTTCAGGCACTAATGGCAGTAGAGCCTTTCCTCATTTTTCATCAAGACAGAGTTTCTCTATGAACTAACCCCTCCTTTAAGCCTAAGGTGGTATCCAGTGTGGCTCTAAATCAAACCATCCATTTTACCCACCTTCTTTCCAAATCCACAGAACAAAGTCGAAAGACTCCTACATTCCTTGGACGTTCACAGGCAGCTACATTACTACTTGGATAAAACTAAGGTTTTCAGAAAATCTGACCAGCTTTTTGTATCTTATGCTACAGCAACACAAGGAAAGGCCATCTCAAAACAGACCATTTCCAAATGGATAGGACATTGCATACGTTTTTGCTACACCCACAATGGAAAACCAGTTCCTGCTAGCATAAGGCCCCACTCTACCAGGGCAGCAGCTACACCTACAGCCTACCTCAGGGGGGTGCCAACCAAGGATATTCTGGAAGCTGCAACTTGGAGTTCAGTACACACCTTCACCAAACATTACCACTTTACTCCAAGACTAGAGCTGGCTTCGCCACTGCAGTTTTGCAGGGCCTTCTAGCCTCCTCTAACCCTGTTTGACTCCACCACCCATCCTTAGCTTTGGGATTCTACCCAAGTATGATGACTGCAGCAGGGTAACACGATGAACATAGTACAGTTTTGTACCTACCATAAATGTAGATGTTAGAGTGTATACCCTGCTGCAGTCCAGGTTACCCACCCTCCATCCCCTCTGAACTAGCTCAACTTATCTCTATCACTCTATCCTATACTACCTCTGTGGTGTATTTGCTTTTGCCTAAGGGTTTTGTTTTATTTTCATATATATATATATATTTTTTTTTTTTTTTTTTTTTTTTTTTTTTTTTTTGCCTACTTATTAGGGGCACCTGACATTTGGGGCAAGAAAAACTGAAGAAAATGGCGTTGGATGCCTCTGATATACCCCTGGTTCTCTGACGGTCAGGGAAGAAGCGACAGCAACCGATGCCGGACCAAGACTTTGGAATTCGGGCCGACTGCGGGGACCACCTGACGGCAGGATAACCCAAGTGTGATGACTGCAGCAGGGTATACACTCGAACATCTACATTTATGGTAGGTACAAAACTGTACTTTTCAGTGACAGTATTATTTGCTGTCTTTATGGTAAAAGATTGATTCTGATTTTTTGGAAACTTTTTGAGGTGAAAAGCATTACCTTAGTTTTCTTGGAGTTGAGTAGGTTTGATTGTTTGACTTAGGTGTCTACAGAGGAGAAGGATGTTTGGGTAATGTCTTGGAGTTTATTTGTTGAGGCTGTACATGTTAATGTTGAGTCATCTGCATATTGAGCTAAACTAGCTTGGCGATTGGAGGTCATTAAATATATTAAATAGTAGAGTACCCAGGAAAGAGCCTTGAGGGACACCTGTAGTAATTGGTTGAAAGGATGAGTGGGTTTGTTGCCATTTAACGGCTTTACCTTCCAGATGGGTAACTAAGGAACCAAAACAAGGAGCATTGTGAAAGTCCTGAGAGTCGAACGAGCAGTTGGTGGTGAAGACCGTATCAAATGCCTTTCATATGTCTAAGACCATGGTGGACACAAGCAGACCATCGTTTCTGTCTGCTTATTATACTGGTAAAATGTACCAGAGCAGTAGTCGTGCTCTGCTGGGGCCTAAAGCCATGTTGCTTTTCTGAGAGCAGGTTAATTTGAGGTTACGTATTGCATCAGTTGCATATGGATGCATTTCTGTAATATTTTGGTGGGGGGGGGAGAATCACTGTCTGTAGTTATTAATCTGTGTAGATGTGCTGCCTTTGTGCAGTGGTATGATGTAGGATTTTTTCCACAGTGGTGAGATGCATCTTTCTGCTATGTACCTATTAATTAGTATGGGCACAAGGAAGGATATGACTTCTGCAGCCATTTTTAGGTAGTCTGATGGTAGTTGGTCTACAGCTACAGAAGTAGTTTAGTTTAAGGAAGCAACTTCCTTATGAGTGAGGTAGGTACTGGACTAAAATTGAGGAGCTGTGGGTGGTTTTGATTGGACAGGGGTAGAGTCGGGGGAGCAGGTGTTTAATTCCTACTTTACACAATCATTATTATTTCTCAAGCACTAAGTGGGGATAGTATGTCATATTGTCTGTTTTTGGAGAGAGACTAGTCTTGCCAGGATGGAGTAGTTTATTTAGTGATGACCAGAAAGGTTTTGGGTTGATTATATGTCTTGTAGGTTGGTATAGTATGTCTGCTTATCCTGTTTGACATAGAGTTTTGCAAGGTTTTTAAGATGTCTAAATTGCTGGAGGGCATTTAGAGTTCTGTTTTTGTACCAGTTTTTACAGGCTGTCCCTTTTTAGTATGATTTTTTTGTTTCCTTTGTCAGGCATGGAGTGGGGTTGGACTTCACTCTTTTACATACTGGTGCTAGATTTAAGGTTTGTAAGAACACATTGTTAAAGTACAGCAATATCTAGCAGCATTGTTCTAAGTACATTCCAGTTATATTTTTTGTGTTTCATTGAAAATATCTTTGCTGAAATTGCCTGTATTTCATATTTGAGAGTTCTAGTGGCATATGTTGGTATTTGGTCTCTTATGCTGTCTGAGAGGCAGCCTACGTTTGTCAGCTTGTCTGGTTTGTTTGTAAGAATCCAATCTAATGTTGAGTGTGTCCCTGAAATTGTATTGATTCTATTAGGTGTAGTTATTAATTGTCTGAAGTTGTACAAGTTTATGGATTCACTGGGGGTAGTGGAATTTGAGTTGCCAGTCTATATTTAAATCTCCAAGTACTATAGATTCATGGTTAATTTGGTGGGATTTCCGATACAGGATGCTTTCTGCATTATCAGCATTATTTCCTAGTGGTATATAAACTGCTGTGAAACTTAGTGCTAGTAGTTCAGCATTGTTCCTGTGGAAGTAAGGTAATGATTAGAGAGTTTTTATAGATAATTGGTACATCACCTGCACCCTTGTTTTATCTGTCATGCCTGAGTGTATTGTGTTCTGGGGGGGGGGGGTCTCATTATCCTTTATTTCTTTTTTAACCCGTTTTCAGTAGCTATGACTACGTCAGGAGGGTATGTGGCAAGATAAGAATTTGTGATGGATTTTACTGCACATATTTGGTAAGGTGAGTTTGGGTTCTGTTTTTACTGAGCTTTATTAGGTGACTGGTTTATTTTGGGGTTGGAAGTGATGATTTATGAACAGTGGAACCAGGGTTGGGGTGGACTTCTCCACTAATCTTTTGAATTGATAATTTACAGAGGGGAGAGTGTGATCAGTTACATTTTGGTCTTGGTTTGATATTCATTTGTAAATTTGGATGCTTAGTTTTAAGATATTTATAGAAAACTAAATCAGATGTAGGTTGTTTGTAAAGAGAGAGGGTGTTGTGGAGAAAGGCTGGCTGTATGTTGATATTCTTTGTGAGGACTGGTTGAAGTCCTAAGTATTTGAAGGAGGTGGATTTGATAATTGGTGGTAAAGGCTAGTAGAGTAAGGGGAAATAGTAAAATAATCTGATTTAGGGCCATTTTATTTAACCTGGGTTGTATCTTTGTTGTAGATTACGATAAAAAAGTTAGGTGGGTAGTGAGTTGGTTGTAGAGATGTAATTTGATAGTTATAGGAGACCGTGATTGACAAATTGCGAGTGTGTCTTGGGTGGTAAACTAGAGTGGGTGTTACTATTGTGAGTAATGGTTTTGATCGTTTTCCTACGGGAGGATTGTGATTGTTCTGGTTAGAGGAAATAACCACACAATATATTTAAAGTAGCAGAACGTTTTCCAAGTAAGAAACCAACGTGGTGAGGAAGAAAGTAATTTTTTTAACCAGTAGGGATGTTTGCAAGTAGAGCTATAGAAAATAAGTGGGGTGGGGGGGTGGAATATACTGGAGGAAATTAGTACAGGAGCCAAAGTATTTTGAACAAATAACTCAAGCATCATGTAACATGTCTCTTACACTGTCAGTTTAAGTATTATGTGGTTTTCAGTAAACATAAGACATTTGCTGAGTAGTCTCAGGATGCCCCTTTCAACCAAAATGGCTACAGAGAGTGTTGGAAAGTACAGACCCATTATTCCAAATGTTTACTGCAGGGGGAGTGGCATGAATAGGGTTGGAGCTAATCTGCTAAAGTACTGTCTAAAAAAAAAAATCCAAGTAAACTCACGAAGAGCAGTGCACCTTTTCGCACAAACCAAGGGCTCTTCATACAATTACTGACTATTTTGAACACTAGAAATTTTAGTATGTTATATAGGGAATGTTAAGGTTTCAAGTGCCTGCATTTGTACTATGGAGGGTAAGATGTAGCTGTATGCCGAGCAGCACAGCACAAATACAAGCAACTTATAATAGCACAAAAGTCATATCAAAAGTCCACTGGCCAGTAGAACAGCACAGTGCAATATTCTAGCATTCAGAGATCTAAATATGGCTTTGTTCTTTACTCTCGCTAGAATTTAAACAAGTAGTTACAACACTGATCAAAATAAATGCCAAAAGTAAGTGTAGAGCTATTTCAGTAACTCATAATGAAATGCAAGTACTTCTCTTAGGTGTTTATAGGCTGGTTTAAAGTGAAATCTAGTGCAGAACAGTCTCAAGCTGCAAATATGATTGCTTAGCATTACTGAGCTCTCAGAGAGGGTAACTATAGTGTCTTTCCAACGTATATTTTCCCCTGTATTCAAATATCCCTTAAATTGTGGATTTTCTTTGCTTCTTGCCAATTTAACCAGTTCTCTTATCTGATCCCAGTATTTCACGGAGTAGCTTTCCAATACCAATTTCTTACCGACACACTTGCCCTGTCCACCCCGTAAACCTGCAGGTAGGTAATATGCAATTACCCCATGAAATCGTACGCTTCGTTTTTTTTAAACATGCTTTGATATCTGGAATTTTGATGTACATATTTTTGGGGTATTTCCTTGCTCAGCTAGCATGTTCCATATCTCACTTTCTTTGTGGCTTCCTTTCAAACCTGGTATTTTTTGCAGTAATGTTTTTCATTTGGCTTCATATTCTGGGACTTGAAGCAATATGAGCATTCTTAATTGAGCCACTTTAAATATTTAGTAGATCTGGTAATCCTAATCCTTGCCCTTTTGCTGTTGCTAGTCTATTCTTTGCAGTTCTGTTTATCTTCCTGAAAGTGTTGAATATTGCTGAATTTATGTAGGAGCTCCCTAAATGTCAACCAGGTGAAAACGTGAAAAGTATATAGTCATAAGGGTAGCATAAAGTGACTGCTTGTACTTTTTGATCAGTCTTAAGGCATTTTTCAGTTTTTATCTCATTCTTTATTACATTTTTATAATGTTTACAAGCTGTCAAAACTAACAGCACCAAATTTGGTTGAATCCCGATTAATAGCTAATTAAGTTTCTTGTCTTTCCAACATAGTGTTTATTACTTTTAACCTAATCAGTAAAGTTTTTTGTATGGTTATCGTGTCACCTGAAAATTACCAAACAATTTTAGTATTTCAGATCTGTCCAAATTTTTGTGGATCCTGTAAATACCAAAACGTCATCTGTGTAAGCTGCTACTGGGTGGTGCCTTTCCCCCCACCACATATTCTCAGGTACAGTGCTATTAAAATGTGACATGGGGCACTTTTGCATCATTGCCTTCTAATTCCAAACTAAGGTGATAGCCCACATTGTATTTTAAATTTAGCTATCAAGCCACTATATATTTTTGCTAATAGGTTTATAAAGGTAGTCCCCAATTCAAATTTGGCCATGACTTGAAACAGTTCTTTCCATGCAACTCTCTGATTTTATTTCTGCGCCCAGATCAACTAAAGTCACCCTTCTGTTTTGATTGGTAGTATTCATACTATCATTATTCTTGTCATTATCAAATATCAGTCTGCTTTTTATCAAGGCCTGTTTGGTCTGTGTTCACAGAATCATAGGAAGCTACTAGGCTAATGGCCCTAGGTCCCTTACAAGCCTAGACAAGGTCTACCCTTATTTCCACAATCAGCACCTATTGCACATGTCCAAGAAGGCACAGGTAGAACCCCGGGGTGAATTTATAGTTGCCCTTCCAATCGTCTAAATTGCTTTTGAAGAGGGCCAATGAGGTGCTCTGTTTGACATGAAGTGGGACTCTGTTGCAAAGGTGTGTTAACCTCTGGGAGACAGATCTGTCCCCTCCAGCAGGTTCTATTAATGTCACATACCGGGTTAAGGACTTTAGAGCGAGTAACCCATGTACCATTTGACTTGAAGATGTGCAGCATTTCCAGTAATGCAGAGTCAGAGATTGCCTTATATGCAAGGCAGACATCACCTCCGAGTAGTCTTTATGAATCAGAATAAAGTGACAGTGATTCCTGATGATCCACATAGGACAGATGCTGAAGACCTTGAATTTTCCATGTGAGGAACCTTTGCTGTCTTTCCAATTGCTGCAGGTGCTTGGAAAGGTGCATACCAAAAGGGGGTATTGTACGCTTATTGGCCTGATGAGGGAAGAGTAGAGGGAGGTTGTAATTTTTTTTTCTGGAGGCAATGCCCTTGCTTATGAGGTGAGCAAAATAGAATGCCCTTCTTACCACTGTGGAGACATGGTGATCAAAGGTAAGGTTGCTGTGCAACAGGTCTCTCTCACTGAGTGCGTACTTAGGGTGTTGCTATTGATGCAGTAGTTAGAAATATTGCTCTTACCAAAAAAGGACAATCATTTTTTTTTCATTGAGTTTAAGAACATGACTTTGGCACCAATCATTTGTTTAAGACCCTCTTGTAGGATGCTAACATCATTTGGAGATTCTGCGACCGCTCCCAGTTTGCAGTCATCAACAAACTTGGTCAGCCGCAGACCTTTAGTTTCTGCTTGTTCTTTGGATAAATAGATTCCAAACAGTGGAGCTCCCAGGACCGATCCCTGTGGAACACCACTGGATACAGGTCTGCTGTTGGAGGTAGATTCCCCTATTTTCACTATGCGTTCTATCAGTGAGCCAGTTAGTGACCCATCTAATGAGAAGGGTTGATATCTAGCTGGGTGGGTTTGGCAATGATGCCTGAGTAGGGGATAGTGTCAAAAGCCTTCGCTAGGTCTAGGTAGGGTATATGCACAGATTTCCCCTCGTCCAGGGCCTTGGTGACTATCTTGAAGTCTAGCATGTTTAACAGGCATGATCTTCCCTTGACAAATCGAAACTGAGTAGGGTCAAGTGTTTGGAAAGTATCTATATCTTTGTTAAGGTACATGATGATTCGCTCCATGGCCTTGCAGATGAGGCTAGTCAGGCTAATAGGGTGGTAGTTCCTGAGGTCAGTGGAAGCACCACCTTTGTGCAAGGGAATAATTGTGGCTGTTTTCCATTTTTCTGGGTGAAGCTGGTGCTTTGACTATGATTGAAGAGTCTAATTCTTGTTGGAGCCCGTGTAGGACACAGCCTGTGATAGTATCAGGTCCCATAGATGCTGTGTTTTTAGCCTTAGAGAGGGCATTTACAATCTGCTCTCTAGAGATACAAGGTAGGGATGTCTTGGAGTCTGTATGGTGGGGACAAGGGAGTGAAGTTTTCACAGAACCTGTAGGTGAACAGGTTAGTTATGTCCATGGGTATATGTGGTATCATTAACTACCAGTTCAGCACAAATTTGGACCTTTCCTTTTAGTTTATGGATGTAACTAAAGAATGCCTTATGGTTCTTCTTAGTTGAGGAAGCTAATTTGGATTCATAGTTTGCTTTGGTGGACTTTGCAAGAAATCTTATTTGCTTATTTAAGCTGAGGGAGGGTGTGTTTCCAGTTTAGGGTATGCTCTCTTATACTTTTAGACAACAATTTCTTCCTTTTATTGTAAAGCCCGTTGATAGCAGTTGTCTACCAAGCAGGATTGCTCTTCCTTGACGAGCTTGTTTTAGTCCTATGAGGTATGGGCAAGTCAATGCAGTTATACAGATGTTTGTGTAAAACATTGGTGTAGAACTCTGCGTAGTTGTCAGTCCCATCTGAGGAGGAAGGTGCAGTGAAGCTATTTATACCATCCCATAAGAAGTTATAATCTGCTTTGGAGAAGTCTCTTTAGTTTAGTTGCTGCTGGGGGGGGGGGGGGGGGGTCAGGTGTGATAGTTACTTCTAATGAGACTGATTTGTGGTCAGATCTCACCAGGGAAAACCTCGCAGTGGGGGGGGGGTGCTACAGTGGCCCCCCCATATTGTTAAGCACCAAATCCAGGATGTTGGCACCCCTTGCTGGAGTGTCAACCAGCTAGTCCAGGGCATTGTAGTTAATGAAGTCGAGGAACTTTTGGGCAAATGAGTTTGAGCACAGTTAATTTACCCACTCAGTGGATGGGTAGTCAGTTGCTCAAAACCATGGTTTTTGGATGCATCTTGATAGACTCAAGTAGATCTAGATAAGCATGAGCGGGTGTTCTGGTTCATGGAGAGGTCCTGTAGCTGGCAGTGACTTGAGTAGGTGTTCTACCAACAGTTAATAGCACCTGAAGTATCTCTAGGAATCATACTGTGTGAATTTTTTTATGAGAAGTCCTGCCAACCTGTTTGCCAGTAAAGCCATAAAACTTTTGTAATCATGATTTAATGTGAATTGGCCTATGAATGGATGGAAGACCATTGCTTTTTCCTTTACAAATCCATAGTATTATTTCCTATTTCAGTGAAAGGAGTATTTATCATATATTTAGGATTTCATGCAGTAGTTTGGTTAAACAAGCTTTTAAGTTGTCTTCTGCTCATCTCCGTTACTCTCCTAGCAACCAGTTTAAATCCGCACATTTCCATGCTTTTGACCTCCTGTTACTCTTACCTTTTTGTCATTGGTTGAATTTCACCTTTTGCTTGCTCTTGTATCACATTTGAGAGGTTTAATTTTCCCAGAAAAGTATTTTCTCCATTTTTGTCATCAGTGTATGTTGATATCTTGGCAAAGCTTTAAAAAAAAGTCCTTAATGTGAGACAGATAAAATTCCATTTTCTGTGTAGTAACTTGATTTTTTCCTTCAGTTTCCAGAGCTTCCATACATTATTTTTTAAACAAGAAACACCTTTATTAAATTATCACTTGTGACCTAGGCAGTTATGCTGAAAAGAAACCATATTGACCTAATCTTGGTTGCAAGCATTTACATCACAGACCATATTGACATAATTTTAGTTGCAAAAGTTGTACATCACTTCTCAACCCAGTCATTGTCATACATAACTCATTCAAATCCTGCCTTCTTTTAAACCTCATTCCTCTCTCATATGTATTGTTCCCACAATTCCAACTTTTTTCTATGTAATTTGCTTCTAGCCTTTTATAAAGATGCTAGTTCTATGTATTTTACGTCTGTGCCAGAAGTAGTGAATACAGTAACAGATGGTTTAGACTTTGATTTCTATTTTCTAGTGATTGTTTTTTTGGCAGCCACCATAATTAGACTCAGCAAGGCGATTCCGATTCTGTCTCATAGCTCAGAAGAATTATTTCCCTAGTTACACCAATTTGCTCACCCAATAACTCTTATGGAGTTGCCTGAAAGGAATCTTTAACATTTTTCAATTCACTGCACTCCCAGAAAAAAATATATATATTCCTTATTATCTCACCTTTAACATTTGCTGTCTAGCTGTGGAAAAATTCTCTGGGTTCTACTTGGGGTATAAAAAAATCTGCAAACATTTCCAAGCAAAAATCCTAAATCTTGATGTTGTATATTCTCCATACTTTATTCTTGAGTATTTTACTCCTCCATCCTCTGCACTTAAAGTATTTATTTTACTAGTCTTCCCCTGTAAACTTTATTCCCTTTATTATATTTAAACTGATTCTAAGATGCCACCCACCCAAAACCTATCCTTTGGAAAGGTAGCCTCTCTTTGTTCATACTTTTTACTAGCCTTCTTAAGGAATCCTTTATTTTCCAAATAAGTTTTGAATCTCCATTGCTCCTCTGATCTTGGAAAACTCTACCCTTCTAGAATAGTATATGCATCTGCCGAAGAGTTTGTGCTTAATACATGTATTCCTTCAGCATGTAAACCCAATCCACTCTCTCATCTGTTCCTGATTTACAAAAGTATAAGCTGTGGAGCAGTCTCTAGTCGTACATCTCCTAACCCTATGCTAGTCAAATAATGTCACACATTTCCTTATCCTAGAAACCCTTATCCTTCTTAGGGCTCTTGTTAACATCTTTGGTTGTTAGCTGTATTCAGTTGTCATGTACAAACCAAATGCATGCCATGAAAGTAAAATTCTGTGACATTATCCGCTTAAACACCATTCTGGTGAACCGTAGTGGTAAGTAAACAGTACATGTAGTTAACTGTATGGCAAAGTATATACTCTAATTGCAGTGGATCGTCCTGTATCTTTAACCCAGGATTCCACTATTAAACTGCAACCTTTCCCCCTCAGTAAAAGATGTACTCACTCGTTTCTTCATCTGCATTTTAGTAGAGTCCTAGTTGTTGGAGTCAGAATGTTTCCTGCAGTAGACATCAGCTCTAGCCATATTTAAAAATTTAAAGCGTTTTTTTTTTTTTTTTTACACTATGCAATAGCCAATCCATGAAAATGGTCTCGGGTGTCTTACCCAAATATTAAAATCACCATACACAAATCTGAAAAGAGTACAACAAAATCGGTATGTATGCCTGTTTTTGAGATAGTGCAATCCAAATATTTAAGCCTCATTTCTGAGAGCTTAAATTGCAAGAAACCGTGCACATTTCCAGTAGTAAATTGTGCAAGTAATTCCTTTACAAAAAGGTGCATGTATTTCTACAACCAAGTTGCTTGTGCTATCTAATCCAGAGTGACTGAAATAGGCTTCTGTTTACCAAATCAGAATGGACTTCCCTTTTTACCTGATCATGTGTAAACACTCCTAACCCCCAACTCAGTGTCTTTTTTTCGTTTGCGCATTTATTAAGGTGGCAGCCTTTTGATATGTATTTGAACAATAGACATCCCATTTCTTCTGCTTAATGTCCAAAATCCACCTTAAGTTAAGGGTGCCCCTTGTCCATTCTGAGATGTAGTTCCATTATTTCATTCTCATTTTAAGCATGGGTTTTGTCTGTGACAGTTAACCCGCCAGTAAGTGTGACGAGATAGCTCATACTGCGCAAGTCTGTGTTCACCCATACAAAACGTCTCCTAACCACTAAGTGGATGACCGTTCTCCCCCATTTGTCATTCAGTAATTATTTGGGAGTGCTCATCTATGTATACCTTGTTTATAGACATATAATGTTTTCTCTAAATGATCGCATTACTTTTTGCAATCAGATTATCATTAAAGCCAGCATATTATATTGCTTCCCGTTGTTGAATCCTGGCTGAAGTCTCTCACCACTGAGCCCCACCACCTTAATAGATGTTGGAAATGTTCTTTACTAGTGGATGAATTTGGTCTTGCACTAGTTTACTGTAAATACCTCTCCACTTCCACTTTTGCAGAAGCTATCTCATTAATTCTTTCATGTTGTGCTGCCCCATCCTGCAAAAACTGTAGTGCTTCATGCACATTCAAAACGTTTTTGTACTCCATGGCAGTAGAAGCTTGAAATAAGCCAGGCATACCAATTTTAATTTGAGATGCTGTTGGCTGCATGACTTGATCACTTATATGAACTGGATTTGTTTATACATTGTCACTGGTGAATAATTAATAAAAATTTGCATAATTTCTACTTGGCAAGTTACCATGGTATTATAAATGTTGGTCAGTATTTCTTCTCATGCTTTACATTTCCAGTCTTACTACATGTTAAGTTCTTATTCCTTGGACCTGAGCTCTAACCTTGTACCCTGTATGTGCACTCAGTGTAAGTAGAGCCCTCTGGAATTCCTGACCATATTGCCAGAGGATGAACAAAGACCGTACAATTTTGCCCCTCCATTCTCTATGGTACTGCAGTTGATTTAGAGTTTTTGTGCAGTGCCCCATGTTCCGTGTCTCGCTTGCATGAGATCCTGTAATTTTACTTCCACGTCTTTATATTCTAGAAGATTGTATTCGCTTTCTGCAGCTCTACTATACTTTTCATAGTTATCAGATAGAGCATACATCTTCCTGTTTTGCAGCTGATTCACTAAAGCAATCTATTTTATTAATTTTGGGAGTTCCAGTAAAGTGAACTCTAGCACTGAATTGTTTGCACCCCTTCATTGTTTCTCTCTGCTGGTATTTTTCATGCTGTTTCATCTGAGGCTCTGGTACCTTCAGTCTCTAGTCCGCATGGGTATTCCTTCCCTGAGGGCATGCTTTTGTACTTCATGATTGTAAGGGAGTTCTCTCTCTATTTTGTGACCTTCACTGACCTCACCAATTCTCTGAGTGCTAAACCAAATCCATTCCCACCGCAAGCGTCCCCTCTTAAGCTGTTTTGGCTTGTGAATACCGGGAGTCTCCTCTTTCACTTGGCTAGCATACCAAAGGTTCTGAGCTGCTCATCATTTTGTGCCCAAGTGTTGGCCTGATATCCTTAGTATGGAGAAGCAGTCTGGGTTCTCTGGTTGATATCTAACAACTCTGGAAGTTGCTCCAGGATAGACAGACATCTGCTTGCAAATAAGTCCCATATAAGGAATTGTACTGCAGCAGCAATCCAGATAACTTGTGTTTTGTTAGTCAGCCAGCAGAGAGCTTTTTTGTGCTAACCCCTCTCTTAGAAGCTTACATGCCAGGGCAGAGATGCAAGGGCCTATTACTCCCTGTGGAGTGTTCATATTCCTGTACATGATCCATGATGGCATCCATGTCAATGCATACACATTAACATGCCTTGTATCTCTCTGCAGGAATTGGAGATAGTGGGTCAAACTATCTCACTGTCAAAAGGACTGGTATTAGCAACTCACTCCTATCCTCTGTCTTGGTCACTAGACAGCCCTAGGTCATGCAGGTCATACACTTTCATTTCTGTGTGCTGTGCTGGAATGTTGTTACTTGAACATTTGTTGCTGGTGAGTGTTCATGCATGACACTACTGTTCTTTTCCTCATGACCTTGTCAGTTTTGTTTCAGTTGGTCTTGATCTCTGTATTTTGTCCCCTTTAAATATATTGGTGGTTGGAACAGAGTGCAACAGGGGGTTATATACTGAAAACGGTAACATCCAAATGTGTTTGACTTGGTTTATTTGGCAACATAGTGCAGTATTGTAGAGTAAGGGGTCCTACACTTCAAATAGCTGAGTGAGCTCAGAGTTGTGGAAATGCTGCTGCGAGTATCAGCATTTTGTGGTACTTTTCTGATTGTGTACGGTAAATGTACATAAAACTAAAAACTGTGGGCACAGATCAGCAAGAATCAGGTGAAAGGGACCTGTGGCTTTCAAAGTAGGTGGTCAGGAATGAGCCATAGAAAATTGCTTTTCGACACTATCAGAAATAGTCTCAGCTGAGACTAGTAGAGCAAAGTGTTGGCGCACACAAGCTGCAGGTGATGCAGAGTACCTCAAGATATTAAATAAGTTGCTGGGTATTTTATTGCCTCAGCTTTTTCTTAATGCGATTAGATGTTGCATGTTAAAGTTGAAAGTGCTTTATTCTTAAACCCATTAACTAAAGGCGTTTCCTGTATTAGTTTCCGTGCAAGGTGGTTTGGCTGTGTGCCAGTTTTGTTTGAATGTTACATTGGCATATTTCAATAACTGGCTTGATATTTGGGGAACAGAGGATTTGTTAAATGCTGACTAGTTAAAGGAGGGATTTGTTTTAAAGCTTTTGCCCCTGATTGTGACTGAAGTGACCAGTCTGTGAGTTGCAGGTAACACTTTAAGCTGGGCTGGATTGGATAGGCCTCCTGTTCTGGATGAGGTCATGGAGTTGTCTGTTTACGGAGGGTTCTTTGCTGGAGGGTAGAAGGCTAGCATCAAGTGCACTGTATTGCTAACATACTTGAAGACTGTAAGTTGTGTGGTGGTATTGGTAGAGAAGAGGCCATAAATAGCCAAATTTTCTATGCAATGTTATTGGACATGCAAGAGTAGCCTGGGGTGTACGAGCAGAAATGGATAAATCCTCCCCAGTTATAGGTGACTACACTTGGTACTAAATTCACTTTTGTATCCTGTTGGAAAGCAAATACTTTCACTGAAATGGAGGGAGTTCAAGTCGTATGCTGTGTTGTGGGGTTTCAGGTAACATACAGGAATACATTGGTCAGTAGAGTACCAGGGGGGGATCTGTGTTCAAGGCTGTAGAGTGGATTGCAAGTGAAATTGTGTTGTATACAGTACTGTGTGTGTTATGTGAGTGGCTTGTGGTACTTGAATTATGTGATATTCTTAGCAGCACATTACGTACTCTGATCTCTTGGAGCATTTAGGTGAAGACTTTTCAGAATCTTTCAGTGTTTGAATATTGGTGTTTTACGGATGAGAACAAAAGACAGATTTGTTCCTCCTTTTTTTTTTCAGGATGCTAATACTCCAAGAAGTATTGATTCACCTGTGGAAAAAAGCAGTGAAGATGCTGTATTTCAGATAAGCAACTCATCTGCATTCAGTAAAATGACATCATCCAGACATGCAAGTCCTCTGCACAATAACCAGAATTTCTGGTCACCACGGTAAGAGCTTTGGATTCACTGTTAATTTGTATTAATATTTCTTTCTTAAATTTCAGCAAAGGCACTGAGAATTCTATTGTCGCTCTACCAGGCAGACTTACAAAATGTAATCTTTAATGTGGAACTGACCGGTCGCAGTGCAACTGTAGAAATATACTGACAAGCCAGACTGCTGAATATTTTTTTTTCACTTTTTGCACTTGGTCCAGTATAGCATCTGGTTTCTATGTAGCCCTCGCCTTGTGTTACTTCACTGTGGAAGGAATGCAAGAGAGGAAGGAGGGATGCAAAAAAAAAAAATGTCATGTAATTATTTTGTTATCCTCTGCCTTTCCATTCAATGGTGAGGTTACAGGAATCCCAACCCATGCACTGAATTTCTTTATTGTAGTCATTCCATCTCTTTACATTCCTTATGAAGTGTGCCCCCCAAGTGTTGGACTGAAGAAAATGTCAACTTGCATTAGTACTCTCTGGCTCACTCCATGCTTCTATGTTGGGGCAGACATCCCACCAGCATGCCTTCATTCTTTTCATTCTGCACATCTCCTTTAAGCTGTCATGGGGTGGTATGCCAGAAGAGAAGTTTAGGTCTTTGTTGAGCTTGTATGCTAGTATGGTCACCAGATACACTGGCATTTTTAAGTAACGTCTTATTGAATTATTTAAGTAAAAAGCAAACACATTTACAGTGGATATAAAAAGTGTACACACCCCTGTTAAAATGCCAGGTTTTTGTGATATAAAAAAATGAGACCACAATAAATCATTTCAAAACTTTTCCCACCTTTAATGTGACCCATAACCTGTACAATTCAATTGAAAAACAAACATCTGTTAGGGGAAAAATATGCAACCAGCTTATTGTACATTTTTTATAAGTGTGCACACCCATAAACTAATAATTTGTTGACCCACCTTTTGATTTAATTACAACATTCAGTCTTCTTGGGTACACACCTGTTATCTGTTGGAAAGAGACTGATTAACCTCAAAGTTCAGCTGTCCTAGTAGGATTTTCCTGATATTTACTCAATTGCCTGCTACAGCAAAAGCCATGGTTCACAGAGAGCTTACAAAGCTTCAAAGGGATCTCATTGTTAAAAGGTATCAGTCAGAAGAAGGGTACAAACAAATTTCCACAGCATTGAATATACCATGGAACACAGTGAAGGCAGTCATCAAAAAGTGGAGAAAATATGGGACAACAGTGATGTTGCAAAGAACTGGACATCCCACCAAAATTGATGAAAGGACAAGACAAAAACTGGTCAGGGAGGCTGCCAAGAGACCTACGGCAACACTGAAGGAGCTGCAGGAATTTGTGGCAAGTACTGATTGTATACCACATGTGACAACAATCTCCTGTGTTCTCCATATGTCTGGACTATGGGGTAGGATTGCAAGACTGAAGCCTTTTCTTACATATAAAAACATCCATACCTGGTTAAAATTTGCAAAACAATACATCAAGTCTCCCAAAAGCATGTGGGAAAATGTGTTATGGTCTGATGAGACCAAGGTTGAACTTTTTGGCCACAATTCCAAAAGGTACGTGTGGCGCAAAAACACTTTGCATCACCAAAAGAACACCATCCCCATGTTGAATCACGGTGGTGGCAGTATCGTGCTTTGGGGCTGCTTTTCTTTAGCTGGAACTGGGGCTTTAGTCAAGGTGGAGAGAATTCTGAACAGTTCCAAATACCACTCTTCTTTGACCCAAAACCTTCAGGCATTTGCTAGAAAGCTGAAGATGAAGAGGAATTTCACCTTTCAACATGACAATGACCCCACGCATGCATCCAGATCAAAAGAATGGCATCACCAGAAGAAAATTAAAGTTTTGGAATGGCCCAACTAGAGCCCAGACCTAAATCCAATAGAAAATCTATGGGTTGACCTGAACAGGGCTGTGCACAAGAGATGCCCTCGCAATCTGACATGTGGAATGCTTTTGCAAGGAAGAGTGGCATATATTGCCAAGTCAAGATGTGCCATTCTGGTAGACTCCTACCCAAGAAGACTGAATGCTGTAATTAAATCAAAAGGTGCTTCAACAAAGTATTAGTTTAAGGGTGTGCTCAATTATCCAACCAGCTTATTGTACTTTTTTATATTTTTTCACCTAATGGATTTGTTTGGTTTTTCAATTAAATTGTACAGGTTATAGGTCACATTAAACGTGGGAAAAGTTTTAAAATGATTTACTGTGGTCTCATTTTATATCACAAAAACCTGGCATTTTAACAGGCATGTGTACACTTTTTATATCCACTGTATGTAAAAGATGAAGAAACATATTAACATGTTTCCAGTTGCAAAATATCAAGTCAAATATTACATAAATTGCTTGGTGCTTGGCTTCCCCTTCAATCTCTTTCCCCCATCGAAACATTATTCTGCACATGTTGTGCCCACAGTTTGCATTGTTTCTATGTAATTTGTTCCTACCCTTTTCTAAATATCTTACTTCCAGGTTTTCTCTCTATTGTAGTATTCAGTTCTTCAAACACAGTTGGTTTAGAGTTTGCCAAAAAATGTGATCAATCACCAGAATTAAATTTAAGGCCTTACTATATCTAGGTAATTCTTATCACGTGTCCCAGCTCAAAAAATCATTTCCTTAGTTACACCAATTTGCTCATCCAGTAATTCTGACAGAGTACTGCGTATTGATTTTGTAAGTCTACCAACTCATTACACACACAAAACATATGATGTCCTTCTATTCTCATGTTGCAGTATTCTTAACCTTAGGAAGTTGCTGCCTGCAGCACCGGACATCCAGCCAATATACCAAAGTCTTGAAAGCAGGGGAACGTGCGATGCTGCATGTAAGAGCAACAAACTGATGCCGGCTATATCTGTGAAATCTGCACATACCAAATTTCTGTTTATTTTGTTTAGGGGCAGGTCACGACCGCAAGTCCTGTGATATTTGGCAATCTTTTGATGTTTGTGTTTCACTGTTGCAGTCATTACACTTAGATTATCCTGCTGGCAGGCTACCCGCAGTCGGCCTGAATTCCAAAGTCCTGGTCCGGCGTTGGTTGCTGTCGCTTCTTCCCTGATGTCAGTGCGCCAGGGGTATATAAGATGCAGCCGACGCCATTTTCTTCAGTCTTTCTTGCCGCGCGGTGCCCGAAGCAAAAGCAGTTTGCAAGTGCCGGTCGGCCGACTCCTGAGATTTTCGAAATCGAATTTCAGATCCGAAGTCTTCAATAAAGCTAAGTACCCCGTTGGGGAAACTTTTTTCTTGCTCCAGACCGATGTCAGAAATAGTTAACAATTGTATTTCTTGTGGGAAGCAAATACCTCATAAGGATTTTTATTCTTACTGCATTCCTTGCCTAGGCCATGACCACAATGTTGCTAGTTGTCGGTTTTGTGCTAGATTCATCCAACGCACTATTAAGCGTCAGTTCGATTTTGCTTTACATTACTTTGGCCGAAGGTTTAACTATATAATGCCATCAGAACAACCGACGACCGGAGTTCATAAAAAGCGCAAGGACAAAGAAAAAGACAGGCATCCGAGGTCCAAAACCGACGAAGCCTCATCTAGGCCAGTCGCCTGTTTTCAGTGAGGCGCTTTCGCAGCCCCTGACACCCACTAGCTCAGAGCCACAGGCCGCCTCTGACTCCCACATGTAGACAGCTAGGCCTTTGGAAACTCAAGGTATTGGGCCTACGGAAACAATTCCCTCAGATGGGTCCGGAGCCGCTGCGCAGGCATCGGCTTCTGAGGGTGTTTTCAGACCTACACAGCTTACTATCAAGACCACTTCAGCAGCTAAGGCAAAGTCTAAAACTCCTTTAAAGACAAAGAAACAAGTACAGCATTCTCCTGGACAGTCATCCATGCCAGAGAAACAGATGCTCAAAATGGCCGAGGTCCTAATTACTTTGATCAGGGGTTCCCATCCCCCTCCTGATAAAAGGCCTAGGCAAGACACTGACTATGACTCCTCTGACCAGGTTTCTATTTCTTCTGATTCCTCTTCAGAACAGGGATATTCTCTTCCTCCCTATGAGGACTCTGATGCTGAAGAATATATCCCTTCAGCCTCTCCTACTGAGGACTACTCTTTTGGGGAAACCCTGCACACCATGAAGGGAGCATTTCCATTGGGAGAGCCAAGATTAGTCAGAATACAAGAAAAGGCTCAGAGACTTTCTTTTATTGCCTCAGCACAGGCCTCTTGCTATACCCCCTGTACTAGATATTGTTGATGTCTTTTCTGAATCCAGTTTGACTCCTGATTCTTTACTCCCTGCACCAGTTAAGCCAGATAGGTACTACGGGGTTCCAGATTCTCATACATTTCTTTATAAAGACCCCGATCCTGAAACTATTTCACAGGGTCCCAAAGGGGTCAAGGCTTCCACTGCAAAAAAACCCTGTTCCCTCTGATAGGGATTCTAGAGCTCTGGACAGATGGGGAAGAAAGTTTACACCTCTGCTACTTTGGCTGTAAGGGCTTTAAACTGCCAGTTTCACATGCTTAAATATCAACAGTACCTAATGTCTTTGCTAAAACAGAAAATGTTTACAAGCCCTGAATGTCCTGAGAACAAGGAAATGCAGGATTTATTGCATACAGCTGAACAAGTGGGAAAGCATACTTTGCAATGTGGTTTTGATTCATTAGAGACATCTTGCAGAGCCACAATTACTGGTTCTGTCATTCGAAGGCATGCCTGGTTAAAAGAACAGAGTTTACCTGATCATGTTAAAGCAAAATTATTGGATGCTCCATTACAGCTTGATACTTTGTTTGGTGTTAAGGCAGAAGAGGTGTTAAAGAAAATGGAAGATAAAGCAAATCAGTGCAGACAGTAAAGGATTTCTTACAGGTTCAGCCGCCTAGATTTAGCAGGAACTGGCCTTCTAAAAATTGATCCTTTCCAGTCTCAGACAGGCCACAAAGAGGCAGATACAGACGCCCAAGAGGCAGATCTCAGCCCCAAGGCTCATACAGACCTAAACAATGGGGTGCTTCAGCCCCCAAAGGCAGAGAAGACAAATCACAACCTTACAGGAAACCGTCCCAATGACTTTCCTCTACAAATGCCAAGCACTTAGCAGCACCCTTAGGGGGAAAACTAGTGCTTTTCTCACAAAATTGGCACATGATCACCCAGGACAAATGGGTACTGAATATTGTTTCTCAGGGTTACAGGTTCCACCATCACACCCTACCAAGGTCAAAAGGTATGCCAGAGCTGCCACAGAATCAATGGGCAGAGGCACAAAAACAAATATCTGCTCTCATGGACATGAGGGCTATTCAAAAAGTACCACAGCAAGAACAGGGACAAGGATTTTACTCAAGACTTTTCTTGGTACCCAGAAAGGACAAAGCCTGGAGACCAATACTGGACCTGTCTATTCTAAATACTTTCCTGGATGTTCCAAAATTCAAAATGTTGACACTGCAGCAACTTCTAGCCATGCTGGGCAAGAAGGCTTGGCTAGTTACTTTGGACCTGAGAGGCATACCTGCATGTCCCAATCAGACAATCTTGCAGACGATACCTCAGATTCATAGCTGGTTCAATGCATTACCAATTCTCTGCACTGCCCTTTGGCTTATCTACTGCACCTAGGGTCTTCACAAAATGCCTGGCACCAGTAATTGCATTTTGCAGACAAAAAGGAATTCAAATATATCCCTACTTGGACGACTGCCTTATTCAAGCAGAGAGCAAGGGCATTCTACTAAAGCATCTGGCGGTTGTAAAAAGATTACTAATTTGCCCTAGAGTGCACAGTAAACGAAAAGAAATCAAAACTAGTCCCCTCTCAAGAGATAATATTCCTGGGTGCAAGCTTAAATACAGCTGCCCAGATGGCTTATCTCACGCCAGACAAGCAAAGGCAACTGACTCATTACTTTCAAGTGATAGCAACAAAGACCCAGCTACCTGCAAGAAAAATTCTGCAGGCTTTGGGCTTCATGGCATCCTGCATCCTGCTAATTCCATATGCAAGACTGCATAAGAGGAAGCTACAATGGTATCTAAAATGTGTTTGGACTCAGTATTGCCGCAGCCTGGAAACCATAATAACTCTTATTCCCTGCCTGCAACAGTAGTTTCGATGGTGGGCACTGGCCTGTCACCACAACAAGGGACAGCCTTTCACTTTACCCACAGCCAGGCAGACACTAACAACAGATGCATCGGATTATGCCTGGGGGGCACACATGGCAAGAAAATGTATTCAGGGCATGTGGCCCGAGGACCAAATGCATCTTCATATCAATCAGAAAGAGATGCCAGCTGTACAGAATGCCCTGACAGCCTTCAAGGATCTACTACATCCAGGACAACTACTGCTAAAGATGGACAATACTACAGTTATGTGGTACATAAACAAGCAAGGGGGCACACATTCCTACCCCCTCTGCAGGCAAGCCATGACTTTGTGGAACACAGCACTGACCTATCAAGTACATCTGCAGGCACAATTCCTGCCAGGAAAGAAAAATACTCTGGCAGACAAACTAAGCAGAAACCTAATGGACCCTCACGAGTGGAAACTAGATCCACAGGTCTTCAGCATGATAACAAGGAAATGGGGATGCCCAGACATAGATCTTTTTGCCTCCCCTCACAACTGCCAACTACAGAGATTCTGCACAAGGACTTATCACTCACAAGCATGGAAAGTGGATGCTGTATTATTCAGCTGGAAAACCCTAACAGTTTATGCCTTTGCACCACTGCCTCTCCTTCCCAAGGAACTCCTAAAAGTCAGACAAGAGAAGCCTAAAATGATTGCCCCAGACTGGCCACACCAGCACTGGTACCCAGTCCTAAATAGCTTGTCTCAAGGCCCAGCCTGGACTTTACCTCAAAATTCCTCATCTTCTGACTCAACAAAACAATCAGATCCTGCACAGCCAACTCAGAATCTTAAATCTGGCTGCATGGCAAATAATATAGCCACTCAGAACACACCTCTCTCTAAAGCTGTTATGGATGTCATTTTGGAAGCTAGGAGGCCCAGCACCAGGAAATCTTATGCAGAAAAACGGAAGAGATTCTGTGCTTGGAACCAGGCACAAGGACTTGAACCACTTGTTCCAAATATTCCTCAGATTTTACAATACCTAACTGAGATGCTGGACAAAGGCCTATCCTTCTCATTAATTCAGATCCATGCCTCTGCCATTTCAGCTCAATACAATACGGAGCATCCTATTTTCTCACATCCACTACTAAGACAGTACCTCAGAGGGGCAAAAAACATAAGACCCCCAAGGAGAGCACGATACCTACATGGGACCTCAACTTTGTCTTGGAAAAGCTCACGCTGCCGCCTTTTGAGCCAGCCAGTACGGCTGATATAAAATTCTTATGTATAACTGCTCTGCTCCTAGCAATAACTTTAGCAAGAAGAGTCTGAGTTACAGGCATTAATGGCAGTGGAACCTTTTATCATTTTTCATCCGGACAACCCAACATTTATACCAAAGGTAGTATCCAGTGTGGCTCTTAACCAAACCAAACCATTCATTTGCCAACATTTTATCCAAATCCCCAGAATAAAGGGGAGAGACTTCTGCACTCTTTGGACATACACAGGCAGTTAAGCTTCTACTTGGACAAAACAAAAGCCTTCAGAAAAACTGAGCAACTGTTTGTAGCATATGCTGCAGGATCACAAGGAAAGGCTATCTCAAAGCAGACTATTTCAAAATGGATAGGAGACTGCATTTGTTTCTGCTATGCACAGCATGGCAAGTCAGTGACTAAGAATATTAGGCCACATTCTACCAGGGCAGCAGCCACTTCAGCAGCCTTTCTCAGAGGAGTACCAACCAAGGAAATTTTGGAGGCTGCAACTTGGAGTTCAGTGCACACTTTTACCAAGCATTATCACTTACCTCTTTACTCTAAATCCAGAGCAGGCTTTGCCACTGCAGTCCTGCAGGGACTCATAGCCACTCCTAATTCTATTTAGACCCAGCCGCCTTACCTCAGCTTTGGGATTCAACCCAAGTGTAATGACTGCAACAGTGAAACACAGTGAACGTAGTACAGTTGTATACCTACCATAAATGTAGATGTTCGAGTGTATTCACTGTTGCACTCCAGGTTACCCTCCCTCCATCCCCCTTTCTTTGCTGGGACTTATCTGTACTTCTCTATCCTATACAACCTATGTGGTGTATTTGTTTGTAGATGAAGGTATTGTTTTATTTTACTTTATGTTTTTATAAGCAATGTGTATTGCCTACCTTCTTGGGGGCACCTGATAATCTGGGGCAAGAAAAACTGAAGAAAATGGCGTCTGCTGCATCTTGTATATCCCTGGCGCACTGACATCAGGGAAGAGGCGACAGTAACCAACGCCGGACCAGGACTTTGGAATTCAGGCCGACTGCGGGTAGCCTGCCAGCAGGATAACCCAAGTGTAATGACTGCAACAGTGAATACACTCGAACATCTACATTTATGGTAGGTATACAACTGTACTTTATGGATGTTATTTTGGAAGCCAGGAGGCCCAGCACCATAAAATCTTATACAGAAAAATGGAAGAGATTCTGTGCTTGGAATCAGGCACAAGGAATTGAACCGCTTGTTCCAAATATCCCTCAGATTTTACAATACCTAACTGAGATGCTGGACAAAGGCCTTTCCTTCTCATCAATTAAGCTCCATGCCTCGGCCATTTCAGCTCATTACAATACGGAGCCACCTATTTTTTCACATCCACTGCTAAGGCAGTACCTCAGAGGGCCAAAAATATAAGACCTCCAAGGAGAGCACCAGTACCTGCATGGGATCTCAATTTTGTCTTGGAAAAGCTCACACTGCCTCCTTTTGAGCTGGCCAATACAGCTGACATAAAATTCTTATGGAAACAGCTCTGCTCCTAGCAATAACTTCAGCAAGAAGAGTTTCAGAGTTACAGGCATTAATGGCAGTGGAACCTTTTATTTTCCATCTGGACAGGGTTTCTCCAAGGACAAACCCAACGTTTATGCCAAAGGTAGTATCCAGTGTAGCTCTTAATCAAACCATTCATTTGCCTACTTTTTATCCAACTCCCCAGAATAAAGGGGAGAGACTTCTGAATTCTTTGGACATACACAGGCAGCTACACTTTTACTTGGACAAAACTAAAACTTTCAGAAAGTCTGAGCAACTTTTAGTAGCATATGCTGCAGGATCACAAGGAAAGGCTATCTCAAAGCAGACTATTTCAAAATGGATCGGACACTGCATTCGTATCTGCTATGCACAGCATGACAAATCAGTGCCTAAGGGCATTAGGCCACATTCAACCAGGGCAGCAGCCACATCAGCAGCCTTTCTCAGAGGAGTACCAACCAAGGAAATTTTGGAGGCTGCAACTTGAAGTTCAGTGCACACCTTTACCAAGCACTACCACTTACCTCTTTGCTCTAAATCCAGAGCAGGCTTTGCCACTGCAGTTCTGCAGGGCCTCATAGCCACTCCTACTTCTATTTAGACCCAGCCGCCCAACCTCAGCTTTGGGATTCAACCCAAGTGTAATGACTGCAACAGTGAAACACGATGAACATAGTACAGTTGTGTACCTACCATAAATGTAGATGTTCGAGTATATTCACTGTTGCAGTCCAGGTTACCCACCCACCATCCCCCTTTCTTTGCTGGGACTTATCTGTACTTCTCTATTCTATACAACCTATGTGGTGTATTTGCTTGTAGATGAAGGTATTGTTTATTTTAGTGCATGCTTTTTATAAGCAGTGTTTTTTTAGCCTACCCTTTAGGGGAGCACCTGAAATCTGAGGCAAGAAAAACTGAATAAATTGGCGTCGGCTGCATCTTATTATACCCCTGGCACACTGACATCAGGGAAGAGGTGACAGCAACCGACGCCGGACCAGGACTTTGGAATTCAGGCCAACTGCGGGTAGATTGCCAGCAGGATAACCCAAGTGTAATGACTGCAACAGTGAATACACTCAAACATCTACATTTATGGTAGGTACACAACTGTACTTTTCTAGCGTTGCAACACTTTCACGACTCTCTACCTTGAGACAATTGCAATACAGAATGACAACTTGTCGGTAGTCTGGTACATCAACTAACAAGGGGGAACCAAGTCTTACCCTTTATGCCGAGAGGCCCTGTGAATTTGGCAGTGGGCTGCATCCACCGGGCGGTTTCTGATAGCAATGCACATCCCTTGGTCATTCAACGTGATAGTGGACAAACTGAGCAGAGCCATTCTGTTGCCTCATGAGTAGTCCCTCAAAGAACAAGTGGCAGAGATGATATTCTGCCGATGGGGCCAGCCTTGCTGCGACCTTTTTGCTTCCCCGATGAATGCCAAATGCAGAAGCTACTTTGCCCTGTATCCTCCACCGGGAGACAGCCCAAGGGATTCGCTCATACACGATTTGCCCTCGGGTCTCCTTTATGCCTTTCCACCAACCCCTCTGATCCCCAAATTCTTAAAGAAAGCCAAAAGCTTGGGAAGGACTGTTATTCTGATAGCCCCGTAATGTCCTCTGCAGATATGGTTCCCCCTTCCTTCAGCAATACCAAGTGGAAGAATCTTGGGTTCTGGACCCAGTGCCAGACCTTCTGACTCATTCGTCGGGAGTTCTTCACCCCTCTCTTTTCTCCCTCAAACTGAGAGCTTGGTTGCTCCACTTCCCAACCTAGCCAGGTCATATAAATTGTCTTCCGCGGTACAACATATTCTAGTTTCTTCTCATAAAGTCTCCACCAGGAAACTGTGCAAGAGCAAATGGAAGCGATTTGTTAATTGGGCTCCTCAGCATAATATTGATCCCTATGTTGCTCCTATTCATAGTATTTTGGAATTCTTGACTTCACTTTTTCACAATGGTGCGGCAGCTGCTACTGTAAGGGTTCAATTTGCTGCTATATCCAACTTTCATGTGGGATGCAAAGGTTCTAACATTATGTCCCATAGATTATGTAAAGCTTTTTTGAAAGGGACTCCTCACCATAGGCCACCCATCAGACATCCTGTTACTCCCTGGAATCTATATTTGGTGCTGTCTCAACTTATGCCCCCCTTTGAGCCAGTGTAATCTTGTCTTCTGAAGTTTCTTTCTTGAAAGACAATTTTCTTGGCTGTTACCTTGGCGCGCAGAGTTTCTGAACTGCAAGCACTTTCTTTCAGACCTCCATATCTGGTCTTTCATCCCGACAGAGTGTCTCTTTGGACAAATCTTATCTTTCTTCTTAAGGTCTGCTCCGAGAGTAATTTAAACCAGTCTGTTGAGCTTCCCACCTTTTTCAGACATCATTCTGATAAATAGGAATACATGTTGCATAAGCTTGATGTTCACAGACAATTGAGGTTTTATTTGGACAGAACAAAGGAATTTAGGAAATCGGATCAACTCTGTTTCCTATGCAGATAATAAGAAGGGTCTTTCTGTATTCAAAGTTACATTGTCTAAATGGCTTTCTTATTGTATAAAATTTGTATATTCTTTAGCTAACCAACCTTTAGAACGTGAAGTGAAAGCTCATTCTGCCAGGGCTGTTTCTATGTCTTTGGCTCGCACAGCCCGTTTACCTTTGGACACCATTTGTGCAGCTGCTACTTGGTCCAAACCTCTTATGTTTATCACTCATTACAAAGTGGACAGGACCTCCAGGGACAGGGCTTCCTTTGGTTCCACCGTTCTCAGTAATGTACTCCCGTGAGCTGCCCAGGATTAGGGTGCTTAGGACGCTACCCACGTGTAAGAACAAACTGCGAGATTGAACAACTTCACATAAAGAATTTCTGTTTTTACCATAATGTTCCATGTGAGTTGTTCATCTCGCCTTTGTTCTTACACTCCCTCCCACCTTCCCCCTCCGGGTTCTGGAAGAACGGGTATGACTGGTGGTCTGGTTGGTCTGACTAGTGTCCTTCCTTCCAGCCAGAATATCTCTTAGCTAATTGTAAATAGCTGTATGCATATGCACTTATTGTATTTTTGGTGCTTAGTTGTATTTTTTATTGCTGGGTTCAGCAAACTAGATCTGGGGTTGGTAGGAGAGCATCATGGGATAGAGACTGTGCCTCGAGCTACTCAAAGATCTTGAGCTTGGAAAGCGGCCGACTCGGAGCCGATGGATCCACTCCGTACCCACGTATAAGAGTAAAGGCGAGATGAACAACTCGCATGGAACATTATGGTAAGAACATAACTTCGTCTTTTCATCATACCCCCTTTGCTTGAAGTTAATAAGTGTTTTTATTATTTCCTTTTCCAGACCCATTTCATCATTACATAGCCTGCTAACTCTCAATAATTCATTATAGGGTAGTGCCTTCAATGTATGAGGTGGGTGGCAACTACTACTATCCAAAATATTATAATCTCCAATTCCCTTTCTGTGTATGTTGGTTACTATATTATTGTTCCTAATAGTGACATCTAGATAGTTAACTGCTTTTCCTATCTGTAAGCCATCAAATTTTATCTGAAAACGATTTGCATCTAAGTCATTTATAAATTGGGGGGCTATTTCAACATCCCCCCTTACATAAAAAAAATAAAATCTATATATCTACAATATAAATTAAGTATTAAAAAAATTCAGTCTATAAAAAAACTCAACTTCAAAAAGGTCAATGAACAGGTTGGCATGCATTTTTATGTCCCTATTGTGTGGATCTCATATGCTCATATATTCTTTTTAATTTCTGTACTGTTTTTCCTATATAAAATGCATCACATTTTTTTACTAAGTAAATCACACCAGTACTATTACAATTGGAATAGGTCACTGCCTCAATATGTCTATCCCTTGCTGTAACATAAACAGCCTCAGAATTCATAATAAAGGGGCATTGAGTGCAAACCTCACACATTAAGTAACCTCCCTTTCTAATCCCCCTTTCAGACGTATTATTCTTTAAAAGTTCTGTAACATTGTCTTCCTTGCACACAAATTCCAGTGGCTCATTAAAAATCTTATCCAAGTCTGAATAGGAAGCAAACCTATACTAATTATTTATTGTAACCTCTCTAATAATGTGTGCATCCTTGTTGAAATTCATTATATAGGAACCTTTGTAAGTTTCATACCCTTCTTTACTACTCCTTTGAACCCATTTATCATTCCCCCCCATAGTTGCTATCCTGTTCTTTTCTTAAAGTAGGACTATGTTTACCTTGTGTTTCTTTTCAAACTTCCTGCAATAACCTCTTCAGTCAATTTTAAAGGGTATTTCCTTTCCAGAAATGTATATTTAAGCTTAGAACACTCATCTAAATAATCGTGGTCATTAGAAGTCATCCTTGATCATGTATAAACTGACCCTTTATTATACTCTTCTGCCTATAAGGATGTGCAGTACTAAAAATAAGAGTTAATGTGTTTTTCCTATTAAATTCTAGATTTAAACTCTTATGTCCTGTCCATTTTATAAATTGTTACATCTAAATAATTCATTTCGTCCTTAGTCATAGATGAATTTCAAAAAGCCAGTAGTGTTAATATAGTCAAAAAATCCTTCAATTCTACCTCAGAGCCTTTCCAGAAAATACATGTATCATCTAAATACCTTTATAAAAGTTCAATGTCTCTGCGTATACAGAATTAAAAATTTATTTTTCTTCCCAGATGGACAAATCTATATTAGCTTATGGGCACACAAGCCCCATCACAACACCCCTCTTGTTTAAAAATTCCCCATCAAAATGTAAAAAATTATTGTCAAACACTCCAGAAGTTCAACACACAATCTGTATTCATCATTAGTACATTTTCTCTTTGCTGTTAATGCTTCCTCAAACCACTCCAGCCCAAGCTTGAGGGATAACAGTAAATACATCTTGAATATCATTCATGAAAAATATTAAATCTTTCCTGTATAGATTAGCCTTAATGTTCCTTAAAAAAATCCAAGGAATCCTTTAAAATGTCAGTTTGTTCAATCCATACTTAAGTTTAGAATCCAAAAATTTGGCTAAAGGGTAAGTTATGGAAACATTTGCTGCTACAGTTGCCCTAAATGGTGGATCCATCATATATGTATGAATTTTAGGGATTCCCAAACAAGAAAGGTATAATAAGTTTATCTAATCATAAATATGAATTTTTTTTCATTGATAATTCCTGTCCTTCAAAAACTCCCAATGCAAAGCCAGAATGTTAAGTTGTCCATCTCGCCTTCATTCTTGCTGGATGGGTTCGGAGCCGACCTCGGCTCCGACTCGGCCACTCTAAAAGCTCGAGAGTTGGTTCCACCGGCTCGAGGCTCCCCTTATATCCCACAGTGCTAGGCGGTATTACCTCTGATCTCGTTTGCCGCTACAGTGATCGAGGTGTTTGGTTTCTACCGGCTTCAGGTCAGTGATTATAGAGTTGTCTATAGTCTATTTAAACCCCTTTAATTTAATCTTTTATACTTATTTCCCTTAACTTAGTGGATTTTGACCCTTTTCCTTCTATTTATCCACTTTTTTTCCACAAAGAACTTTAAGTTCTTTCCACAGGCCTTCGGGCCCTTCCATCCCCTTAGTGGAGTGTATGTGTTTTTTTTTTTGTTAGGGATCTAAAAAGAATTATTCTTATTTTTTTAGTTAAACTTGTGTAAAGTGTAATTTTTTAGTTAAACTTGTGTATAGTGTAATCAGTGTGTTTGAGTGTGTGTGTGGTTACACTTTCCTTGCCAATGTCTAAGGACTCAAAGGTCTCAGGCTTCAAGAAGTGTGACTCGTGCTGTCAGAAAATGTCTCTGACAGACGGTCACACTTCTTGTGTGTACTGCCTGGGACCTTTACACCTGCAGGACTCTTGTGCTGTATGCCATGGCTTCAGCCCTAGAGTCCTGCAGGAAAGAAAAAACAAACTCATTTTAAGAGGTTTGCTTAAGCCTGAGGGTTCCCTTACTGCTACTTCGGGCAAACCCTCTAAGGCTTCTAGGTCCTCGACTCCAGCTTCTGAGTCGAGGCCTAAGGCTTCGAAACCTCCTACTACATCGGCTCCGGCTGGAGCCGATGAGTCTCGAACTACAGCTTCTGTGGTTCCCTCGGCTCCGGCTGGAGCTGAGGCATTGGAAATTCCAGAGTCGGCTCCGATCAGACCATCGGAGCCGACATCTAGAAAGAGGTCTAGGTCACCGTCCCTTGGCTCCGTTCATTCGGCTCCAGCGTCTCCCTTGCTGTCTGAACGGAGTCATAGATCTCACTCCTCTAGGTCATCAAGGCTTTCGGATCATGACCTTCAGAGGGTAGTGAGTCGACTTCTTAAGTCCGAGGCACTGGCCCAAATGCTTCAGAGCCCGACTCATCAGTCGATGCTTGAACCTATCCCTCAAAATATTCCTCCTCCGACTCCTTTGAGCTCGGAGCCGGGGCGTTTCGGAACCGAGACTGTGGTAGCGTCGGAACCAATACAATTGTCTTCGGTTCCGTCGTCGGCTCCGATTTCTTCCTTTGAAGAATCTCGGCGCCGGGCTTCCCTCGTCGGCTCGAGGGTGAGTGGCATCGGACCCTTGTCCGACCCCGCTCTCCCTCTCGGTGCTTCGGCGCTGGTGAGTTCGGCTCCGACATCGACCTCTGAGCCATCACTGTCGGTGCTGAGGGAGGTTCTCAGCTTTTCGGAGCGGGGACCTCTGGCTCTGCCTGACAGGGGTGCATTCGAGGTCATGCGGAGTGTGTTGGAACCTGGTTCAACTCCACAGTCTGCTCCGTCCGCCCCTCCCTCCTCGGTGCCTCAGGTTATGTCTACTCACTCCCTCATCCCAGACCGCAGAGAGCTAGCTCCTCAAGAATCCCCTGTGGGGATCTCATCCTCTTCAGAGGCCTCCCCTGAATTGGCAGGTGAGCCCCCTAGAAAGAGAAAGTGTAAGAGGAAACACATAGACTCACCTGAGTCTGTCACCTCTGACACAGATTTAGAGGATTCCGAGGGTTCCCCCCGTTCCCCTTCTGAAGATGTCTCCTTTGCAGACATTCTAGAGATCCTGAAACAGAGGGGAAATTGGCCAGCCCTTAACCCTTCGGAGGATGAATCTGTGTATCTTGAGGCGTTTGGCTCTCGCCCTTCCACCTCCTGGGTGTCCCCCCCCTTTGACCCCCTCATGCAGGTGGTAGCAAAAAAGGCTTGGACGGCTCCTGACTCAGTGGACCCCACCCCCAGGAGACCTTCAAAGTTTATAACGGCTCCAGCAGATAAGCAATTTCTAACCAAAGGGGTTTCTGTGGATGCTATGGTGGTAGCTGCTGCCACTAAGAAGGAACTAGCTGATCCTTCGGTGCCTGTCCATCCTCCTAACAAGGAATCTAGGTCTATGGACAGGTATGGGAAGCGGATGTTTTCGTCAGCGACCTTTGCTATGCGTTCGCTAAACTACCTATGCCATTTCACTCGTCTTCAAAGAGACTTGATCAAGGAAGTGAGTGAGATGTTGAAGGATCCTACAGCTGCGGGTTTTCAGGACAAGATGAACACTCAGCTGGCTACCCTGAACTCTATAGCTAACTCCTCCATGCGCCTCCTTTCATATGCGGCTGATGGAGCGAGCAGAGCCGCAGGGACAGGTGTCGCCTTACGCCGGCATGCCTGGATGCGGCTATGTAATTTTGCGGACCCCTTTAAAACGTCTTTCACTAATTCCCCGTTTGATGGATCATCTCTCTTTGGTCCTCAAGTGAAAGAAACCTTGATGAGGTGCGAGACTGATGGCAAAACTCTTTCTGCCGTCGGAGTCCGTTTTTCTACTCCTTCTAGGCCTTACCCCAAGGGCCAGAAAAGTGGGAAAATGTGGTTCCGCAAACAATCCCAAGGGACTTTGCCTGACGCACAGAGTCGGTTCCCCTCCAGAGGCAGAGGGGGGAACAATAATGGTAGACGTCACCCTAGAGGCAGGGGGGGTCCACAGAACCAGGGCAATCGAGAAACCTTTTCCAATAAGCCCTTCCAGCATCCCTGAGGTGTTGCCCGACTGTCCACCTTCGGAGGCAGTCGGGGGAAGATTGTCACTGTACCCAGAAGCCTGGCGATCCCTAACTCAAGACAAGTGGGTACAGTCCATCATTTCCAAAGGCTATTCCATTCCGTTCTTTCGTACTCCAAATCAATCAAAAAAATCCCTTCCAGATGTTCCACCCGCTCAAAGGGATCAAGCAGCGTTGGAAATTTCAAAGTTGCTTGCAAAAAGAGCTATTCAGCCAGTGCCAGCAGACCAGCAAGGATCCGGAATCTACTCCAAATTCTTTTTGGTTCCTAAGAAAACAGGGGACTGGAGACCCATTTTGGATCTCAGTATCTTGAACAAGTCGGTCAAGAAAACAAGATTTCGGATGGTCATGCTACAATCCATCCTACCCCTATTGGGAAAGGAAAACTGGATGTGCTCTATAGACCTCCAGGATGCGTACTATCGTATAAAAATGAACAGACGCTCCAGGAGATTACTCCGCTTCCGGCTGGGAACCAGTCACTTTCAATTCAGAGCCCTGCCCTTTGGACTCACCACTGCCCCCCGGGTGTTTACCAAATGCATGGCAGTGGTAGCTTCTCACCTGAGACGTCAAGGATTCCAGGTGTTTCCATATTTGGACGACTGGCTCCTCACAGCTCCTACCAAATCTTCTTTTAATGGCCAGAGACTACACCTTTCGCATTTGTCAAAAGTTAGGCATCTCAATAAATTGCGAAAAGTCTGTTTTGTCGCCTTGTCGTGCTATTACCTTCATAGGCGCAAATCTAGACACAGTCAACATGTCTGCGAGACTAACAGACCAAAGAATAGCAGACATACGCAAACTGGTCTCCCTTCTATTCCACAGCAACAGAGCCAAAGCCAGATTATTTGTGAAAGTACTGGGGATTATGGCGGCTGCTATCCCCCTACTTCTATTAGCCAGATTCCACATGAGAATCCTTCAATGGATGCTCTTCACACAATGGTCGTACCAGCAACTTCCGATGTCCCACACCATTATGATTACGCAAGCATGCAAGAATCATCTCCTTTGGTGGATTTCTTCCCCTCAGCTCTTCCTGGGAAGACCCTTTGTTCCTTCCCCCCCGGTTGCTACTCTGACAACGGACGCCTCCCTGATCGGGTGGGGGGGGCATTATCAGGGCAGAACAGTCCAGGGCATATGGCAACCAGACGAACGCCACTTGCATATAAATGTTCTAGAGATGAGAGCAGTGCTTTTAGCGTTGCAAGCCCTTCAAGACTCTCTTCCCTTGGGAACGATAGCAATCCAGACGGACAACATGTCTGTAGTGTGGTATATCAACAAACAAGGCGGAACCAGGTCCTATCCCCTATGTCGAGAAGCACTCAGACTGTGGCAATGGGCGATTTCTTCTCAGCGGTTTCTGATAACGCACATCCCCGGGAAGTCCAATCTGATCGCGGACAAGTTGAGCAGAGCTATCCTCATGCCTCACGAGTGGTCTCTGAAAGATTCTATTGTGGAGAAAATTTTTCTCAAGTGGGGTCAGCCTTGCTGCGACCTTTTTGCTACTCCCCAAAACAGCAAGTGCAGAGATTATTTCACCCTATTCCCGTTACCAGGCCAGCCCAGCAGAGACACACTAGTCCAAGTTTGGCCCCGGGGACTTCTGTATGCATTCCCTCCCTTCCCACTAATCTCTCAAGTGATACAGAAAGCTATCGCTCAGAAGGCCTTTTTGATCCTCATTGCTCCTTACTGGCCTCGACAGGTTTGGTTCCCCTTTCTACATCAATTTCTGCTGGAGCAACCTTGGCATCTGGACCTAGTTCCAGATCTTTTGCTCCATCAATCGGGTCAGTTACATCGCTCCCTCCCCTCTCTGAACCTCACTGCTTGGTTCCTCCAATTCCAGCCTTAGCCAGGCTTCCTCAAATATCTCACTCTGTTAGAGATATTTTGATAGCTTCCCATAAATCTTCCACTCGGAGGATTTATCTTAGTAAGTGGAAACGTTTTGCCTATTGGGCTCAAGGAAGGGACATAGACCCTTTCACTGCTTCCATCCAGATAGTCCTTGATTTTCTAGCTGAACTCTTCCATGCAGGTTCATCTCCTTCTACTCTTAAAGTTCAATTGGCAGCTATTTCTAACTTTCATGTGGGCATTTCAGATTCTGCCATCATGTCTCACAGGCTTTGCAAAGCTTTTTTGAAGGGAGTTTTTCTTCTCAGACCTCCTATAAGAAATCCTCCTCCTTCTTGGGACCTCAGTTTAGTTCTCACATCTTTGATTCTTCCCCCTTTCGAACCTGCAGCTTCCTGTTCATTGAAATTGCTATCCTGGAAGACTCTCTTTCTGGTAGCTATTACTTCAGCTAGAAGGGTCTCAGAACTTCATGCACTCAGCAGTCGACCTCCGTATCTATTGTTTCATAAAGACAGAGTGTCCTTACGAACCAATCCATCCTTTTTACCTAAAGTAGCCTCTACGTCTAACCTAAATCAAACCATTGACCTCCCTGTATTTTTTCCTAACTTTTCTAACAGGTCTGAACAAAAATTGCATTGGCTAGATGTTCATCGTCAGTTAAGGTATTATTTGGATAGAACGAAACAGATCAGGAAAACTGACCAATTGTTTGTCTCTTATGCAGAAGGCAGAAAGGGACTTTCAGTTTCGAAGGTATCACTCTCCAGATGGCTAACATCTCTGATTTCCTTTATTTATGAAATTAGACATCAAAAGCTGCCTAACAAACCTAAGGCCCACTCCACCAGAGCTCTGGCTACTTCTATAGCCTTCCAAGACAGACTGCCTATTGACACCATTTGTGCAGCGGCTACTTGGGCTACTCCTCACACTTTCATTTCTCATTATAAGTTGGATTTAGCTTCTAGAAATAGAGCTAACTTTGGTTCCACTGTTCTCAAGAGTCTGTTCCGATAGGCCACCCAGGACAAGGTGCTAGGGACGCGGTCCCATCCAGCAAGAATGAAGGCGAGATGGACAACTTAACATATAGAAGTTATGTTCTTACCATAACGTTCTATGTTAGTTGTCTTCTTCTCGCCTTCTTTCTTGCGTCCCACCCTCCTTCCCCCTAGCCTGGACAGACCTAGAGGAGTTTGATTGTGACCTCTTTTTCTACCACCTCTATTGTATATAGGTATGTGCTATGCTGTGCATATATTCCTTTCATCAGGTTTCAGGTCACCTTCTTTCCTTCCTTTTATAGAGGTGGGTTTTTCCCTTTTCCAGTAGTTCTGGAGTTATTTTTAGCTGGGCCTAGCTTACAAACGAGATCTGAGGTAATACCGCCTAGCATTGTGGGATATAAGGGGAGCCTCGAGCCGGTGGAACCAACTCTCGAGCTTTTAGAGTGGCCGAGTCGGAGCCGAGGTCGGCTCCGAACCCACCCAGCAAGAAAGAAGGCGAGAAGAAGACAACTAACATGGAATGTTATGGTAAGAACATAACTTCTATTTTTTGATTGGCAGTATTTATTTCATTTTTGCGTACTCTAAAACAATATACATTATGCATATCCACAGCTAGTGGGGTTTGACTTTATTGGCCTGAAATTGTCCATTGAAATGACTTAAAAAGATATAAGTCATGGGCATTCAGAATCGCCATATAGCTGAAATAGTTGATGTTCTTAAGGGTTATTTGCATATATCCCATGTACCTCTGTTACAAGAGATTTGAGAGGTCACTCATTGGAAGTTCTAGCTTGACTAGAGTTTTCGTTTGTTTTTACTGATTGATTTTTACATACTCTCGAATATTTGCTTTCATTCAGTAAGTCCATCATTTTCCCTGTATATAAGATGGTATCCATTAAAACAATTCCCCCATTTATCTGATTTCATCACTCTTGACATTTATTACGTCTCAATTCTTCCAATAAATTTCTCTCGCCTTTGGGGAGGTTGGGATAAACCTTATTCATCTGGATAGCCTCTCTAAGTTCTTTTTCTACTTGAATTTCCAAATTTTTCAACTGTGGGTGTAATGGAGGATTATACATACTTTTCTTCCTAAGTCTGTTGTCTTAGTTATTATAATCCATAAGGAACAACAATTCTAAGTTTTTCTTCCTGACAAACAATTGTAGATCAATCAGCACTTTGCTAATTTTGTTTTCCTGCTAGGAATAAATTTCAAACCTTTAATAAATAAATTAAAAATACTTTATTAATATCTAAACTACTATAGTTAAAAATATTAAAATTCTCGTATCTGTTTTTTTCCTTCGCATTAAATCTCCTCCGTTTCTAACCTGTGTGCACCCCCCCTACACTGATTAGTATCTCCTTCTGTCCATCCCCTTGCTATTATAAAAAAAATAAAATCATACTCTCTACAGGGTGTAAAGGTGAAGGAAAAATAATTTATTATTCAGTTGCACAAGTCCATAAGCGTTTTCATCCCATCAGAGACCTCATCAGATCGGATCCCCTTGCCATTGTTGGACTGGTAGTAGTAAGTTGGTGTTTTTGCTTCAACCTCTCCGATCTTTTCCGTGGGGGCTACTCTAAAGGGTCCTGCAGGTTAAAATCATTTTCTTCACCCAGAGATTCAGTATAATTTTCATCTCTGTGTAAATTATACCGTCTCTCCAGTGGGTCCTATTTGTATCACAGGCAAGGTTTAAGTCTATAGAATGGGTAATTCCTGGCGCTCTGTTTTGTGGATATGTAGGAAGTCCGTCAGGGTGGGGGTCTGACCATGCCTTGTATGCTAGGCATAGAGCTTTGAGGCAGTCTGCATAGGTCAGGTTACTTATGTCCTTTATTCTTTCAGTGAGGAACCTCTGTGAATGCTCCAGTTGTTGTTTGTGCCTGGTTAGGTACCTACCAAAAGGGGGGCATCCTACTCAGTTATAGGTTTAATGAGTGTTGAGTACAGTGGAACAACGACCTTGTTGGACCTTGAATGCCATACCTATGTTTATAAGTTGCACAACATAGAACGATTTCCTCACTACTGTAGACACATGATGGTCAAAGGCTAAATTACGATCTATGTCCCCAAGTCCCTGACTACTGGGTTGACACTTAAGGGTGTGTTGTCAGTATAATAAACCAGCGATGGATGACTTCCTGAAGGATACTATTATGCACTTCTTGTAATTTAGTTTGGGTCAGTGGCTTGGACACAAGTTTTTTCTCTATCAGCCCTTCCTGGAAAAAAAATTCTGTGGGGGATTCTATGACTGCGTTTGATTTGTAGTCTGCAAAGTTGGTCAGCCAGTGGCCCTTGACATTGGCCATGACTTCACTTGTGACTGGCCTCTTTGTAGAGGTGGACTCCAAGTCTAATTTCATGGGTCCTGTCCGAGCCAGCTGGCTGTTCACCTGGTAACATAAGGGTTTATACCTAACCTTCTGAGTTTGCCAACTGTGCCACTGTGTGGCATTGTAAAATGCCCTGGTCAGGTCAAGGTAGGCAATGTGAACCGTTTTGCCCTCATCCATTGATCTGGTGACCTTTTCAAAGAAGTCCACCAGGTTGAGTTGACATGACCTGCCCTTGATGAAACCAAATTGGGTTGGAACCAATGTTTAGAGGTTTCCTATGCCATTAATCTCTTCCATGGTGGTACTTCACATGGCTTTTCATATGAGGCTAGTGAGAATTGTCTGTAGTTTCCAGGGTCTGTAGATGGCCCATCTTTTTGCAGAGGGATGACTCTTGCTGTTCTCCATTTATTAGGCACAAAGCCTTTTTGGAGGATATGGTTAAATTGCAGTTCCAGTGGGCCTGAATAGGTTATATTCCATGCTGTTTTGAAGACATCTTGGGATATTATCTGGGACCATTAATGCAGTGTTCTTGAACTTAGAGAAACCACTCGGAACCTGTTTCCTAGTGATACTAGGGGGAGGATTGTGTTTCCTGAGAGGAGGTTGAAGGGGGGAGAATGGGTAAAGTTAGAGCTAAATTTGCGTGCCGGTAGGTTTGGTACGTCATCTAGCTCAGTGTAGGTGGCACCATTAACAATGAGCTCTGTTTCCCCAATTGTGTCTTGCCTTTGATGTTGCAGACATAGGTAAAGAAGCCTTTGTGGTTGTCTTTGGCCCAGGCGACCAAGTTCACCTCAAATTTGACTTTGGTAGATTTTATTTTTCCTCCGAATTGTTTGATTAGTTTGAGAGTATTTTGATCTTACTGGGTATTCCACAGCCTAATTTTTGCCATTATTTTCTTCCTTCTGTTAGAGCGCCTGTTGTGATTCTACCTACCTGGGTGTATGTGTATGTAGGCGTGAATTTGCAAGGGTATTTTTAAGGAGAGTGCTTGTTTTAAAACATGGACAGAGTTGTGGTACAGAGTTATTTCTATTTTTGATTTACACAACCGTACCATAGACACAGCCTTCACCTTCAAAAGCCTAGGATTATGGATAGCATGGTCAGTCTTTAAGCTTCCATTTCTATTTAGAGTTGGAATGTAAGTACCTCCCCCTTCTGAGCCCAAAAAGTCTCCCCTTTTCTTTCAACCAGCCAGGGCAGGCACTGGCAAAGGAGTTCTCTTGGTACCCTCACTGTGGTTGCTGAAAGTAGTTGTAAATCCAGTCTTTCTTTCGGCTTTTCCCGGTTAGGGGTCGCCACAGCGGAACTCCGGTCCGCTAATGATTGGCAGTAGATTTTCATGAATGCCGAGGTGCCAGCTCAACATTCAACCTTCAACAAAGGCACGCCCATTTAAGCATGTCTTTTGAACGCCCACCCAACCACGGGGAGGACATGCAGACTCCACACAGAAGGCACTCCCCGCACTCCAGCCAAGAATCGAACGGGAGAACCTCTTGCTGTGAGGCAACAACGCTACCGCTGCACCACTGTGGAACAACTAAACTCCTGCGAAACACCAATCCAGAACAGGCAAACTGTTGACAAATACACCAAAAGTCACTGGAATAAGGTCCAGCTCGATGGTAATAACAAGTTAGCTTAATTAAATACACCTTCCACCTGAGGGCATCATCATAGATAAAAACTGCAAGTTGTGTTCAAGAAAATTACACTACTTAGTACATGACCGATCAGAATTCACATACTTTTGTCAAAGCTGATTATTTCAATTAGCACTGTTAGCTGGTGAGCAGGCAGAACTAGTAAAAATGAGGTAGTCATTAAACAGTAACAAATACTTAAACCTTTTTCTTTGAAGTGTTTTAATGTATTGGATTTACTGTAATCTTTCAAAGATGATTTGTCAAGTCCTGGTTTTCTCATAGCATCTAAATGAACTTGCCAATGTAAAGTTCTTTCTTCTCAAGCAGCAACTCAGTGTTTCCACTTCTATTTGTTGTAATAACTCTATTAAAATAAAATAAAAACTATAATAAAAACTATATAATAAATCTTTAGTAAGTTGAACATTCCATGGTGTGTTAATATAATGCACTGGAAAGTTTACATTTCTTAATATCATAGTTGTATTCATATATTCACTCCTTAAGCGTCCCGGTAGGTTTTCCTATATAGAATCCGGGAGAGGAGCTGCATGTAGCGAAGTACACAACCATCCTTTAGTAGCACCATTACAGATCCCTGGACAAGTTGCGTTTTTGTAATTTTCAACTGTGACATACGGACCATCATTGATGAATTTGTAATATTTACAAAAAATGCATTCCATTATTTTTGACAAACAAGTTGTTTTGCTAGTACCATTGTTTCTTTCAAAGATGTAAAGATTGCCACCCCTACTATAAGTTATCTTGACTTGTGCTCCCAAGGTTTGCTTGAGTTTGACTATGAAAATGTTGTTCACTGTGTCCCTAAGAATTTTTTTTAAGTGATGGTGCTTGGTGGTTATACTTAATGATCAAAGCACTTATCTTGTCTGTAGTATTGTTAATGGTGTCTGTCACTAGTGTTTCATGCCTCTCTGTGCTGGTTGCATTTAAAATGTGGGCATAGTTGTCTTGCCTACCTGAAAATGTTTAGTCTTTAACTTTTTTGACCAGTGAATTTGGATAGCTTCTTTCAAAAAAACATTTTATACAATTTTTCTTGCTCCATCTGAAAAGCAATATCCACTGAAACTAATCTAGAAAGGCGCACCATTTGGCCTTTGATAATGTTTAGTTTCTGGTAAAATGGATGGTTGCTGTTGTAATGAAGCAAAGAGTTGGTGTGTGTCCAGTTGTGTGCTGTTATAGAATTACTGAAGGTTTACCTAGATCAGAAGCTAATGTAAATATTGTACATTGCATTATTGTATAGCAGACTGTATACATTTTTTCTGTGTAACCTCTTTGTGTGTGTAATTACTTACATTTTCTGAGATTTTATAGTTCACCTGGACTGAGCCTCAAATTTGTCAGTATTCAGTGCACTATCCTGGTAAACAAAAATAAGTAAATGTGCTCTGTATCAGAATCAAAAAATGGGTCTGATGTCTCTCGGGAGTAGCAGATGTAGCAAAAGTGTAAGTGAAGGGATCGTATTTCTACCATCGTAAGTGGCAGCTTCCTACCCATAATGTTTCTGCACCTAATTGAGTGTAAATAGTAAAGACTTCTTAACAGGGGAATTGATACTGATGCTTTTGTAGTTTTAAGTCGTTGGGGTGCAGGTGTCAGTTTAATTTGCTGTGATCCTTGTACTTGTCAGCTAAAATAATTACTGCTCTTAAATGTGCGCAGGATGTTGCTGTTTATCATATTTGAGACTTGCTTACTTTTTAAATGCAGAAGTGGCTCTCCAAACCCTTCCAGTAGGTCGTCTCCTCTAAATGGGAATGTTGAGAATCTGGATAACTGTACAGAGTCTTCACTTGCCCCATTTGTGAATGGAGTGGAGGTCCAAGTTAGTAACCTGGACTACAGGATGTCCAGGAAGGAGCTACAGCAGCTACTGCAGGACATTTTCTCCAGGCATGGCAAGGTTAGTATGTGCTTTGGGATAGCTTTAAACATTTAGTACATCCCACTGAATTGAAGATTCAGTGGAACTTGATAGAAGCTAAATATGTTACTTTAATTTTTATTTCTATTTTTACTTTGTGTTGTCTTTTAGCACATAGTGTTGAAACTGATGGTGGTGAAAGTTGAAAACTTAGTAAAATGTTGAACTATTTGTAAAGTGTTATACTTGCAAACAGCTAAAAAAAATCATTAGGACCATTTGTAAGTTTCTTGTTTATGGAATACTACTTTGTCATGGTCTTTGTTTCAAAACAGCTTCTGGAAGGAGTTGTGACAAGTAATTTCCATAGCATTTGTAAAGTAGAACTTGAAGCAGCTGTGCAGTAGATTTCCTCATTTTATTAAATTATCCCCTAAGCCATGCAGGCAAATGTTAACAGAAAAGAAAATACCGTAGTGACATGTTTTCCATTATACATTGCCTTTCTTCTCCTACTTTGTAACTATCAGTCCTACATTATAGATTGCTGAATTCCTGCCTTCTTTTAAACCTCATTCCTACCAAACATTGTTCGGCATGTATTGTTCCCACAATTTCCACCTCATTCCTCTTGAACATTGTTCGGCATATATTGCTCCCACAATTTCCATTTATTTCTATGTAATTTGCTCCTTTCCTTTTTTTAAAGTTCTCTCTTTCAGATTTTTTTTCTCTCATAATATTCAGTACTTCAAATACAGTTGGTTTAGGCTTTGATTTCCATTTCCTAGTATTTTTTTTTCATTATGGCGGCTATCAGAATTAAACTTGATAAGACCTTTCTATAGCTAAGCAGTTCAGATCATGTAAAGAATAGCTGAATATCCATGAATTAAACCTATGTTCTTCGTGTTTCACTGTTGCAGTCATTACATTTGGGTAATCTGCTGGCAGGTTGCCCTCAGTCGGCCTGAATTCCAAAGTCTTGGGTCCTGCGTCAGTTGCTGTCTCCTCTTCCATGACGTCAGGTCGTCAGGGGTATAAAACAAGCAGCTGACGCCATTTTCTTTAGTCTTTCTTGCCGTACGGTGCCCAAAGCAGAAGCAGTTCGCAAGTGCCAGTCGGCCGACTCCTGATATTTTTGAGTTTCAGAACCGAAGTCTTCACTAAAGCTAAGTACCCTGTTGGGGAAACTTTTTTTCTTGCTCCATATCGGTGTCAGAAAAAGTTAATTGTATTACTTGTGGAAAGCAAATACCTCATAAGGATTTTCATTTATACTGTATTCCTTGCCTAGGCCCTGATCACAATGTGCGTGGGTGTCGGTTTTGTGCTAGATTTAACCAACGCACTATTAAGTGTCAGTATATTTTTGCCTCAAAATATTTTGGAAACAGATTTAACAACCCTGAAATGTCGTTGGATAGCAATCCGACTACTGGAGTAAAAACACAAGGAAAAAGACAGAGACAAGACCGTTGAGGTCCAAAACCGATGAAGCTTCTCCTAAGCCAGTCGCTGGTTCGCCGGTACTCAGGCGCTTTCGCAGCCCCTGATACCCGCTACTTTTAAGTCGCAGGCACCTACTGAGACCCATGTGGAGTCCGGCACGCCGCGAGATTTTCAAAGTGTTGTACCCGCGGATGTCTCTCTCTCTCGGATGGGTCCGGAGCTGCTGAGCAGTCACCGGCTTCTGAGGGTGTATTCAGGCCTCAACACTTTCATATAAAACCGACGCCAGCTTCAAAATCAAAGACAAAAGCAACTTCTAAAGCTAAAAAACCGAGGCATGAGCCACATGCACAGGCCTCTATGCCCAAAAAACAGATTATCAAAATGGCTAAAGACCTAATTACCTTGATCAGGGGTTTCCAACCTCCACCTGATAAGAGGCCTAGGCAAGACACTGATTATGAATCTTCAGATCAGGTTTCTATTTCTTCTGATTCCTCTTCTGATCAGGATTTATCTATACCTCCCTATGAGTATTCTGATGCAGAGGAATCTATCCCATCTGCTTCCCCTCCTGAGGATTATTCATTTGGAGAAACCTTGCATACTTTAAGGGAGCATTTTCACTGGGAGAGTCGAGATTTCTCAGAATCAAAAGAGGCTCAGGGATTTTCTTCTCCCTCATCATAGGCCTTTAGCCATACCTCCTGTTTTAGATGTTGTGGATGATGTGTTTTTGGAGTCAAGCTCGACTCCAGACTCCTTACCTCCGGCTTCCAGCAAGCCAGACAGATATTACAGGGTCCCTGACTCACAAATTTTTATTTAGAAACCCTGCTGCTGACCCTGAAACTATTTCACAGGGTCCAAAGGAGGTTAAGGCCTCAAAAGCAAAAAATCCTACAACCTCTGACAGAGATTCAAGAGCACTGGATCGATGGGGAAAGAAGGTTTATACATCTGCAACCTTTGCAATTAGGGCCTTAAACTGCCAGTTTCATATGCTCGAGTATCAACTACGTGTTATGGGATTGCTGAAACAGAAAATGATGATTTCTGAATGTGCAGAAAATAAAGAATTGCAGGAATTATTGCATGCAGCAGAACAAGTTGGAAAGCATACCTTGCAATGTGGTTTTGATTCCTTAGAAGCCTCTTGCAGGGCCGCAGTTACTGGATCTGTGATTAGGAGGCATGCCTGGCTAAAAGAGCAAAATTTGCCTGATCACGTTAAAGCTAAATTACTGGATGCACCTTTACAGCATGATACTCTGGTATTAAGGCAGAAGAGGTTTTAAAGAAAATGGAGGACAAAGCTAAGTCTATGCAAGATTTCTTACAAGTGCATCCACCAAGATTCAGTAGACACCGGCCTAGAAAAAATTGGTCCTTTCCTGTGTCCGACAGAGCTCAAAGGGGCAAATCCAGACACCCTAAAGGTTCCAGATACCAGGCACAAGATTCTTACAGGTCAAAGCAATGGGGTGCTTCTACCTCCAAATCTGGAGGAGATAAAGCGCAACCCTACAGAAAACAGTCTCAATGACTTCCCTCTGCCATCACCAAGCACTTAACTTTTGGCAGCACCCTTAGGGGGAAAGTTAGCACTTTTTGCTCAAAATTGGCAGTTAATAACCCAGGACAAGTGGGTGCTAAACATAGTATCTCAGGGATTCAGATTCCACTTCCATACTCTGCCAATGGCAAACAGTTGGCTGGATCTGCCAAAAAATCAGTGGGCAGAGGCACAGAAACAGGTTGCGTCCCTCATGGATATGAGGGGGCTATTCAGCCAGTACCAGAACAGGAAAAAGGACAAGGTTTTTATTCGACTGTTCTTGGTACCCAGAAAAGACAAGGCCTGGCACCCAATACTGGACTTTTCAATTTTGAACACATACCTGGACATTCCAAAATTCAAAATGCTAACTTTACAGCAGCTTCTGCCCATGCTGGGCAAGAACGCTTGGCTTGTGACATTAGATCTAAAAGAGGCATACCTGCATATCCCAATAAGGGAATCGTGCAGAAAATAACTCCGTTTCAAGGCTGGCTCTCTGCATTACTAATTCTCTGCACTGCCCTTTGGCTTGTCTACTGCGTTTAGGGTCTTTACAAAGTGCCTGGCACCAGTAATTGCATTTTGCAGACAAAAAAGTGTACAGATTTATCCTTACTTGGACGACTGTCTCATTCAAGCAGAGAACAAGGACATTCTTCTTCAGCACCTGGTGTTTGTGAAAAGGCTTCAAACATGCCTAGGGTACACAATAAACAAAAAGAAATCACAACTGGTACCCTCTCAAAAGATATCATTCCTGGGTGCAAGCTTGAATACAACTGCCCAGATGGCTTTCCTCATGCCAGACAAAGGCAACTGACTACTTACTTCAAGCTGATGGCAACAAAAACCTAGTTATCTGCAAGACAAACTCTGCAGGCTTTGGAGTTCATGGCATCCTGCATCCTACTGATTCCATATGCAAGACTGCATATGAGGAAACTGCAATGGTACTTAAAAAGTTTATGGAGTCAACATCGTCACAGTCTGGAAGCAATTATTCCTCTCATTCCCTGCCTTCAACAGGAGTTTCTATGGTGGGCAAAGGCATGTCACCAGAACATGGGACGGCCTTTCACTCTACCCCCCTGCCAGCCAAACCTTAACAACAGATGCATCAGATTATGCGTGGGGGGCCCACCTGGTGGAAAGATGCATTCAGGGCATATGGACCCCAAAACAAATGTATATGCATATCGATCAAAAAGAGATGTTAGCTGTTCAAAATGCCCTGACAGCTTTCAAGGACTTACTTCATCCAGGACAACTACTAATGATGTGGTATATAAACAAGCAGGGGGGCACGCACTCATACCCCCTTTGCAGACTAGGCATGGCTCTGTGGAACACAACCTTGACTTACCAAGTACATCTTCAAGCTCAATTCCTGCCAGGAAAGCAAAATACTCTGGCAGCCGATTTAAGCAGAAACCTTATGGACCCTCACGAGTGGAAACTAGATCCACAAGTCTTCAGCATGATAATAAAGAAATGGGGGAGACCGCACATAGACCTATTTGCCTCGCCTATCAACTGAAAAAATTCTGCACAAGGACTTATCACGGACAAGCATGGAAAGTGGACGCCCTATCCTTCAGTTGGAAAAACCTATCAGTTTACGTCTTTCCTCCTCTGCCTCTTCTTCCCAAGATACTACTAAAAGTCAAACAGGAGAAACCAAAGATGATGATAATTGCTCCGGGCTGGCCCTGCAAATACTGGTACCCTATCCTAAGGAACATGTCTCAATTCCCAGCTTGGTACTTACCTCAAATACCTCACTTACTGTCCCAGCAAAACAATCAAATCCTGCACAATCAGCTTCAAACACTGAACCTGGCAGCATGGCTGATCATGTAGTTATTCAAACGACATCTCTCAGTAAAGCTGTTAAAGATGTCATTTTGGAAGCCAGAAGGCCTAATACTAGAAAATCTTGTGCTGATAAATGGAAGAGATTCTGTGCTTGGAACCAAGCACAATGAACTGATACAGCAGAGCCAAATATTCCTCAGATTTTACAATACTTGACTGAGATGCTTGACAAAGACCCATCTTTTTCATCAATAAAAATCCATGCCTCCGTCATCTCTGCTCATTACAACACAGAGCTACCAATCTTTTCTCATCCTTTACTAAAGCAGTATCTTAGAGGGGCCAAAAATGTAAGGCCTCCCAGAAGATCACCAGTTCCTGCATGGGACCTCAGTTATGTGCTGAAAAAACTCACCCTGCCTCCATTTGAACCAGCTGCTACTGCAGACCTGAAGTTTTTATCATGGAAAACAGGTCTGCTCCTGGCAATTACTTCAGCAAGAAGAGTCTCAGAGCTACAGGCCCTCATGGCTGTGGAGCCTTTTATCATTTTTTTACCCAGACAGGGTGTCCCTGAGGACCAATCCTTCGTTTATGCCTAAGGTGGTTTCCAGTGTGGCTCTTAACCAAACTATGCATCTGCCAACCTTTTATCCAAATCCGCAGAACAAGGGGGAGAGGATTCTGCATTCACTGGTTTGTACACAGACAGCTAAGATTCTACTTGAGCAGGACTAATGCTCCAAGAACAACTGAGCAGTTACTAGTGACATATGCTGCAGGATCAGAAGGAAAGGCTGTTTCAAAGCAGACTATTTCAAAGTTAAGCCACTGCATTTGTTTCTGCTACTTACGCCATGGCAAACCTGTGCCCAAGGGCATTAGGTCTTATTCCACCAGAGCTGCAGCTACATCAGCAGCCATTCTCAGAGGAGTACCAACCAAAGACATTCTAGAGGCTGCTACTTGGAATTCTGTTCACACTTCTACAAAGCATTATCATTTGCCTCTCTACTCTAAGTCCAGGGCAGGCTTTGCCACTGCAGTTCTGCAGTGCCTTGTAGCCACCCCTAATGCTGTTTAGCTCCAGGCTCCCATCCATAGCTTTTGGGATTCTACCCAAATGTAATGACTGCAACAGTGAAACACAAAGAACATAGTACAGTTGTGTACACTTACCATAAATGTAGATGTTAGTGTATTCACTTTTGCAGTCCAGGTTACCTGCCCGCCATCCCCCTTTTTATTCTGTAGTTTCTCTTTCCTTCACTATCTTCTACAATCTATGTGGTTTATTTGCTTGTAGATGAAGGTAAAGTTTGTATTACTTGCATGTATATATAGTTTATATGTATATATTTTTACTACCTTTTTGGGGGCACCTGACATCTGGGGCAAGAAAACCTAAAGAAAATGGCGTTGGCTGCTTGTTTTATACCCCTGACGACCTGACGTCATGGAAGAGGAGACAGCAACCGACGCAGGACCCCAGACTTTGGAATTCAGGCTGACTGAGGGCAACCTGCCAGAAGATTGCCCAAATGTAATGACTGCAACAGTCAATACACTCACATCTACATTTATGGTAAGTGTACACAACTCCTTTTTGCTTATGAGAAATGCTAGTTGCTCAGGCATTTCTCTGTAGTCATCTCTGATGACCAGCTCCTCGGTCCCAGTTAGCTTAAAGAATGAGTGATAGATCACTGGACATAAATACAGATTTACTTTGTAATCATTTTCCATGCTTTTTGCCAGTTGCATAGTCAGAACTGTAGCAAGGGGCATACTGGGTGCAGAGACTTCCTTAAGCACCAGTCTGCATATGCAACGTTTACTTCTGTATATACACGCACACGCTATTGAAATTGCGAAACTGCATTGGTCATACCCATCACGATGTCTACCTGAAATGTTGAATATGTACCATAGAAAATGAATACATTGACAACTGCAGTTCGATGTATTCGACAGAGCAGGAGGTGACATCAGTCACCCATGCTGTGCACCTTAACGTACCGTTACACTCTACCTTCAACGGTGACCCCCCCCCCCCCCACATCCACACTCCCTGCCAATTATGTATACCAACAGCAAAATCTCAATACAGCGAGGAAATGGGTTAATTCCACTCTTCCACACTAAACTGCGATCTCCACTCAGATAATCTAACTAGACTACCTATTCACTGTAGTGTAGTCTGTTTTCTGGTTCAGCATTCTGCCCTTTGGAAAAGCGCCTTTTGAACACATGCTGTTTGACTTCAGGCACTTAGCAATTTCAATAGTAAAGCATATACATGTATATATATATTTATATTATATATATATATATATATATATATATATATATGTGTGTGTGTGTATATATATATATATATGTGTGTGTGTATATGTGTGTGTGTGTATGTGTATATATATATATATATATATATATATATATATATATATATAAATATATATAAAATATTCATATGGCTCTACTTCAGTAGATCGACTTACCTTAACACTAAAGCCCATATACCTGCCGAGATTACAACACCAAACAGACCAAGATACCGAACGTACAAAACATCGTAACGTCACACCGGGTAAGTAGTCGTCGTAACCTCACACCGGGAAAACAGTCATCCAGCACCACCATGAAAATAAACTACATTAAATTCAAACCACACCCCCCCCCCCCTTTACTTAAGTATTCCAACTTTGAGGTCTCTGTACAGTGTGTAAAAGGGCAAAAGTCACCATGTTGGCCAACTGACTCTTTCTTTGTTAAACTTGTGATATTTTGCCATTTGGTACCATGGTCTTTTCGCTGTTGTCTCAGGTATGTGGGTTTTGTTGTTTAGTTAAGTCAGTCTACTGAAGTAGACCCATATATGTATATGTCTGTATTTGTGTGTGAATTTAATATATATATATATATATATATATATATATATATATATATATATATATATATATATATATATACACACACACACACGTGTGTGTGTATGTATGTATGTATATATATATATATATATATATATATATATATATATATAGGGATCCATGCGGTTGGTCGAAGTTTCAGTACTTCGAAGCTCAGTTGTGTGAGACCACTTCGAAGTACTGAAACTTCGAAAACTGACTACGGACAACACAATACAGCGCGGAATGGGAATATTCCGTTTTCCTCACTGTAGTGCAATCTCAGAGTTGGTATATTTAAGTAGGGGGGTGGGGGGGCACAGCCCCCACATAGGGGGTGCAGGGGGGCTTGCCCCCTGCAAAAGTTGATGTAATGTGATCCTATCTCACCTACATTCAATACTGATGGGCTCGGCCGTTCTAACTAGCACGAAGTCTCTCATTGGCTGGGCCAACCCTATATCCCAGGATGCACCACGCCCAAAACCCCAGATCTCGTTTGCCGCTCCTGGAGTATCGATGTGGTCTCAACTTGGCTGTGACTAAGTACCCTCTTTTGTGATCTTTGATATCTCATAGCAGTCTCTGTAGGAGAATGTATATTCAAAAGCTATTTTCATAGCTACGGTGTTGTAATTGACTTGTTGTTTGAGTGGGATTGCTTATTCCTGTTGTGTGGTGATCCTTCTGTTTGGCGGGCTAGGCCTGTTTAAGTTAGAGGGCCTTTGCCCTATCTTGTGTCTCAGCGTTTAACTTAGAGCCCCCCCCCCTACTGTTTAACTTGTGTTTGTATATCATGTCTACCAAAGAAAAAGAACATAAGCCATCGGGCTTTAAAAAATGTGCAAAGTGTAGCTATAAAATGTGTTTGACAGACAGTCACGCAATTTGCGTATACTCCCTTGGCGCGCCAAACACTTGCAAGAATCTTGCTGTATCTGTCATGCTTTCTCTTCGAGAGTTTTGCAGGAGAGAAAAAATAAACTTATCCTGAAGGGTTTAATTAAACCCTCCTTTGAGGAAGCTGTTTCTTCTCCCTCTGAAAAGTCCAGGGTTAAGTCTAAAAAGAAGTCCCCAGCTCCGTCGTCTTCTTCGGAGCCGCTGGAGAAAAGATCCAGGCCGATGTCCCCTTCCTCGGCTCCACTGGTCTCGGAGCTGTTGGCAATGGGGTCTAAAGTTGTGTCTCCTTCCTCGGCTCCATTGGTCTTGGAGCTGCAGGATTCAGGGTCGACAGCTGGGTTCACTGTCTCGGTTCCACTGGTTTCGGAGCCGCAGGAAATACTTTCCATTTCGAAGCCGGCTTCTTCAGTTCCACAGCTTTCGGCGCCGAAGGAGGTTTCGGTGCTTCTCGAGCCTGCTTCGGCTCCGATCCTCTTAAGTGTTTGGCAATGGTGACTGCTCACCTGAGACGTCTAGGATTCCAGGTGTTTCCTTATCTAGACGAATGGCTCCTCACCGCCCCCACCAGGCATCTACTTCTTCAAGCCATGAGAACTACCTTCAAATGGGGACATCTGTTAGGAATTACCTTCAATTGGGCAAAATCTGTATTGCTGCCATCACAGTGTGTTGCCTTTATTGGCGCAGAGCTAGACTCTGTAGAGATGCGAGCATTCCTACCGTTAGACAGAATAAAGGTGTTACAGGCTCAAGTTCTGGCCTTATTGCCCCGCAGAAAAGCCCAAGCCAGAACGGTTCTGCAGTTGTTGGGAACAATGGTGGCTACCATCCTTCTAGTCCCTCATGCCAGGTTGCACATGCGAATACTTCAGTGGCTCCTTTCGGCCCAGTGGTCATATCAGGATCTGCCCTTGTCCCATCCTATTTTCATTACGGAGAGATGCCGACAAGATCTTCGTTGGTGGCTTCTCCCCTCCAATCTGAATCAAGGAAGATCGTTCATCCCTCCGTCCCCCGTTGCCACGGTAACCACGGACACCTCCCAGATAGGGTGGGGGGGACATTACCTGGGCAGGACGGGCCAAGGTACGTGGCAAGATCACGAGACTCACTTGCATATCAGTGTTCTGGAGATGAGAGCGGTGCTTCTAGTGTTGCAGGCAACTCCACAGCTTTCTTCCCCAGGAAACTATTGCAATTCTTTCCGACAATATGTCGGTTGTCTGGTATCTGAACAAACAGGGGGAACCAAGTCCTATCCCCTTTGCAGGGAAGCCACGAGAGTGTGGAGCTGGGCAATCGCTTCCCAGAGCTTTCTTGTGGCAACGCACATTCTGGGGAAGTCCAACGTGATTGCAAACAGGCTGAGCAGAGCTATTCTGATGCCTCACAAGTGGCCCCTGAACGATCGAGTGGCGGCTCAGATATTTTCCAGGTGGGGTCTTCCCTGCTGCAACCTCTTTGCCAGTCCCCTCAATGCGAAGTGCAGAAATGATTTCACTCTAATCCCTCCTCAAGGGGAGCTGCCCAGGGATGCTCTAGTCCACGATTGGCCCTCCGGTCTGCTCTGCGCCTTCCCTCCAGTCCATCTCTTGCCAAGAGTGATTCAGAAGGCAATCTACGTGGGAAGCAGCATGATTTTGATATCACCACTCTGGCCCCGTCAAGTTTGGTTCCCCTTCTTTCGGAAATATGCGGTGGATGGGCCTTGGATCCTGGACCTAGCTCCAGACCTATTGACTCATCAGCATCCATCCCTCCGAACTCTGACTCGCTGCTTGGCTACTCCACTTCCTTCCTTAGTCAGACAGCATAACCTTACCCCGGAGGTACTACAGATTCTGTCCTCTTCTCATAAGTCTTCTACTAGAAGGATTTACTCTAGTAAATGAAAGAGATTTGCTATTTGGGCTGAGCAGCGTGACCTTAATCCCCTCACAGCCCCTGTGTCAGCGGTGTTAGATTTCTTGGCGACACTTTTTAGACAGGGTTCCGCTGTCTCCACTATAAAGGTTCAATTGGCAGCGATCTCTAATTATCACGTAGCTCATGAGCCTTCCCTCATGGGTCATAAGCTGTGTAAAGCCTTTCTAAAAGGAGCCTGGTTAATTCGCCCCCCGATTTCGCAACCCGTTCTACCATGGGACTTAAATATGGTGCTCGGAGCTTTGATGTCTCCTCCCTTCGAACCTGCAGCCACTTGCGAATTAAAATTCTTATCATGGAAGACTGTATTTTTGGTAGCCATTACTTCAGCCAGAAGGGTATCGGAGCTTCAAGCCCTTTCTTTTCAACCTCCTTATTTAATTTTTCACAAGGACAGAGTATCTCTAAGACTAAATCATTCCTTTCTCCCTAAGGTGTCTTCTGCGTTTTGTCTCCAACAGGCTATTGAGCTACCAGTCTTTTTTCCACAATTCTCCAACAAAGCAGAATACATATTTCACCAGTTGGATGTACATAGACAATTGAGGTTTTATTTGAGTAGGACACAACAGGAGAGAAAATCAGACCAGTTGTTTGTGTCCTTTTCAGACAACAGAATTGGCAGATCTGTAACCAAGGCCACCATCACTAAGTGGATTAGGGATTGCATCTCATTCATTTATGCATTGACGAGTAGGAATCTTCCTTTTCCAGTGAAGGCACATTCTACCAGGGCTATGGCAACTTCAGTGGCCTTTCACACTCGGCTGTCCGTGGATGAGATTTGTGCGGCGGCTACTTGGACTTCTCCACATACCTTTATTTCTCATTACAAATTGGACATGGCATCTGGAGGTCGTGCTTCCTTTGGTTTCACAGTGCTCAGGAGTGTTTTCTAGTGAGCCTCCCAGGATTTAGGTGCTAGGGACGCTGTCCCATCAGTATTGAATGTAGGCAAGATAGGATCACATTACATCTCTTAGTTATGTACTTACCATAACGATAGATGTATGTGATCCATCTCGCCTACATTCTTACGTACCCGCCCTCCTTCCCCCTTCCTGTTGGATTTGGAGGAGACAAGTATTGTTTGATTCCCATGAGGATATTATTTTTTTTCTCCTCTTACAATTGTTTCTTTTTGGGTTCTGTGGGTGAAAGAATGTCTTGGGGGCAAACTAGATCTGGGGTTTTGGGTGTGTTGCATCCTGGGATATAGGGTTGGCCCAGCCAATGAGAGACTTCGTGCTAGTCAGAACGGCCGAGTCGGAGCTGATTCTCAGAGCCCATCAGTATTGAATGTAGGCGAGATGGATCACATACATCTATCGTTATGGTAAGTACATAACTGAGAGTTTTTTGTGTTTCTTTTTTGTAGTTAGCCGATCCGGTGACTACACTTCAGCAAAAGTGCACTTTCTTTGAAATGCACTTTTGCTGAAGTAGGCATCTACTTTTTTTTTCCGAATAAGTGAAATTTCATTGAAGAAAAGTAGATCCATATAGACACACATGCACAGGTTATATACATAGTTTTTCAAAGGTAACAACTTAACTTGTTGCTACCTTAAACTTGATCTGTCAGTTGTTAAGTGAGTTGCAGGTTTTTATAGGCAGCGGGGGTGGGGTGGCTGGTCAAGCTGGGTTATCAGTCTTCCTTTCTATGGCTCTGTGATCGGGTCATAGTTGTGTGATGTGAATCTTCTTGCTTGGGAGATGGAAAAATGTTTTATGGTTTAATGACTAAAAATTCATCAGTGAAGGCATTAAATATTTCGTGCATAATCTAGTCACTCCAGTTCAATGGAAGGATTGGTTACTGCAGGTGGCACCCACCTGGCATCGTAGTACTTGCCTCTAAGTTTGAGCTATTCCTTTTTCAGAGTATACCTCACTTTCTTTTCTTCTCCATTTCTTAATTGCCATGATTTCCATGTGTGATCCCTTGGTTCGAGTGCTGTTCAACTGTTTGAGAGGCGAGTACCCTGTTTTCTTTTGTACTTCTCATTCGTAGTCATTAGTGGAGGTTGTTTGGATGTAGTTCTTTGTGGTTATTTTATTTTGTCATTGTCTCAGCTGGACCAACCTGGTTAATAAAAGTCTTGTTTTCAGTGGAGACTAGAGGAGAAAAGCTCCAATAAAAGAAAAATGTAACATAAATATGCATAAATTCATAAAAAAAAGAAAATTACCCAATTTTTCTGCTTCATGACTGTAACTAACATAGTTAAAATTGTTGCACATACTGAACAGTAACAGAACTTATATGAAAAATATGTACAAAGATAAAATCAGAAAATGCTGAGTGAGTATCATATGAGTGTGTTAAGAGACAGAAAAAAATCAGATGAGTTTGTGTGAGTAGGTCATAATATAATGGAGAACAGATCTAGATTGGTAGAGCGCGGTGGTGGTGCTGCGGTAGCGTTGTTGCCTCACAGTAAGACGCTGTCCGGTTCGATTCTCAGCTAGAGCGTCTTCTGCGTGGAGACATGCTTGAATGGGCGTACAGTCGTTGAATGTTGTGCGTCAGGGCCGGTAACTCTGCACATAAAAATCAACTACCAATCATTAGTGGACCAGAGCTCCGCTGTGGTGACCCCTAACCGGGAAAAGCTGAAAGACACGTACGTATCTAGATTGGTAGAGGAAAAAGTGTTAGAAAAGAGAATATGGGTAGTTGAAAGCTGAAAGATTTTGAGTGGAGAGGGGTAGAGTCCTGCCATGGCCAGGAGGTAGAATTAAGAAGATTAGTTTTTAAGTTCAATTCTAAAATGGGTTGTACATTTGATGTTATGGATATTTGGTAGGAGATTGTTCCAGGCTTGGGACACTGCTTTTATACAGAAGTTTTCCAATGTTTTTGCTGGTTTAGTATTGATCAGAGCTGTGTAGAGTTCGAGAGAGGGTGTAGAGGGATATGAGAGGGAGAAGAGAGATGGACAGTCAAAAGTTTTAGCAAGGTGGGAGTGAACTGTAGTTGAGAAAGTAGTAGTTGGGGGAACTCAAGCTATTGAAGCTGGTTTAAAGCGAGGCAGTGATGGAGTTTGTATAGCTAATTGCTGGCAAATCTCAAGCTATGTTATAGGTTTGTTCCAGTTTGGTTATTAAGGTTGAGTTTAGAAATGAGTATTGGGAGAGGCATACATCAGACAGGGTAGAATGAAAGCGTATGCCAGAGAGCTTTTGGAGTTGGAGGCTAGGAATTTTTTGTTTCTATAGAGAAGACACATTTTTTTTTTGTTTTTAGTGTTGTATATGGAGGCCAAACATTAATTGGTTCTTATAGGGAGATTTCTTCAGATAACAGACATGTACAAATGCAAAGTTTAAATAAGTCATCAACTTTCTTATTCCATATATATTTTTATTTCATTCCATTAAGCATTAAAATATTAAAATATTTAGGTAATTTATCCTGACCCATTCTACCTACAGAACAGAACCCTACAACCACACTTCCACTTTTCATAAATCTACTTCTCTAGGTTTTTCAATTTAAGAATACCCAGGATAGAATAAATCTACCTCTCTAGGTTTTTCAATTTAAGAATACCCAGGATAGAATATACTTCATTCATATCCTGGGTATTCTTAAATTGAAAAACGTAGAGAGGTAGATTTATGAAAAGTGGAAGTGCTCATACCCTTTGGTTGTAGGGTTCTGTTTTGTAGGTAGAATGGGTCAGGATAAATTATCTCACTATTTTAATGAAATAAAAATATATATGGAATAAGTAAGAAAGTTGATTATGAATTTTAGGCTAAATATTTAGTAAGGGTATGTTTAAGGTATATTTTGTTATTGTAATAAGTGTTACAGCTAATATGTGGATTTCATAGGGAAGGTTTTTTTTAAGTGGAGGTGTGTGTTAAATGTCACATGAATGATGACTCTTTAGTTAAACTTTGCATTTGTGCATGTTTGTTATCCAAAGAAGTCTCCCTGGGAGGAGAGATGAAAAGCGCTTAATAAAATGGACCTTTTATATTTTATTTGCGGGTGACCAGTGGAGTGATTTCCTAGTTTATTATTCAGTTTGTGTTTTTTTTTCGGCTTTTTTGGTGTTTACAAGTTTAGTGTGAGAGTCTGCTTTTATAAGGGTATTGTCATGTGATAAAATGGTTCATAGGTATGTACTAGGCCAACAGCCCTGGAGCTTTTTAAGCCTAGCCCGTAGAAGTGCCCTGTCATCATGCCACCATTAGTTCCTTGTGCCTCTATCAAGTAGTGCCACTGGAGTGATCCCCAGGGTGAACTTTATATTTCCCATCCGCTCATCAAGATTTCTCTTGAAAAGGGCCAGTGAGGTGTGCTGCTTGACATGTATGGGAAGTCTATTCCAGAGCATGGGCAGTCTCTGGGTTATTAACCTGACCCCCTCCAGCATGTTCTGTTGATTGTGGTATTGAGGTTGAGGTCCCTGGAGCGTGTGGTGCGGAGGGATTGGGATTTCTAAGTGTAGCATTTCTAACAGGGCTGGGTCAGACATGGCTTTGTAAGTCAAGGAGAGATTGCTGCTTAATAGACAATATGCGACAGAGAAAAGCTGTAGTTTTTTTAGTCTGTCCATGTAGGGCATGTTTAAGGCCTAGGATCCTCTTTGGGAGGTACTTTTGGGGGCTTTCCAGCTGTTGCAGGTGTTTAGTGAGGTACATGCCAAATGGGGAATTATACTCGAAGATTGGTCTAATGAGGGAAGAGCAGAGAGAGAGATGATGACCTCTTTCTTCCTGGATGCGAAACCCTTGGTAATGAGATGTGCCACATAGGACTTTCTGACCACAGTGGCAATGTGGTGGTCGAAGTGCATGTTGCTGTCAACCTGTATCCCCAGATCTTTTATAACACCTTCAGTGTTCAGTGGGCTACCATCAGTGTGGTAATTGGTGGGAACTGAGTTTTTCCCAAAGGAAATGATGCATTTTTTGGCATTAAGCTTAAGGCCATGGTTTTGACACCAGTCATTGTTCTTAATGAGGCCTTTCTTTAGGATGTCTACGTCACTTGGGGAGTTAATAATGGCTCCCAGCTTGCAATAGTCAGGGAACTTGGTCAGCCACAGTCCCGTCATGTTGGCCTCGACTTCTGAGAAGTAGATGCCAAACAGGAGAGAACCCAGGACCGATCCCTGTGGGACTTCACTTGTGACTGGTCAGCAGTCTGACTTGGAGTCTGCTACTTTCACACTGTGTGTTCTATCTGTGAGCCAATTTGCATCCCACCTAATGATATAGGGGTTGATGCCTTGTTTGAGTTTATCAATAATTCCTGAGTGGGAAGTGATATCAAAGGCCTTGGCCAGATCGAGGTAGACTGTATGAACTGCCTTGCCCTCATCCCCAGCTCTGGTGACCGACTCTAAGAAGAAGTCAACCAGGTTGAGCAGGCATGATCTACCCTTCACAAAACCAAATTGCATGGGATCTGGAGTTTGGAGATTCCCTATATCCTTGTTAATTAGATGCATGATGATGCGCTCTATAGCCTTACATATCAGACTTGTTAGGCTAATGGGGCGATAATTCCCAGAGTCTGTAGTCGCTCCCCGTTTATGGGCACCATTCTGTAGGGACAAAGCCTGAAATGAGGCTGTGATTGAACAGGGAACACAGGTGTGGTGCCAGTTCACTTTGTATTTCATGTAGAACCCAGCCAGAGATATTTTCGGGTCCCATGGAAGCTGCATTATTGGCCTTGGACGTTGCAGCTTTAACCTGTGCTGCAGTAATTCTGGGTGCCTGGCATGTTTCCGGTATTGTGATTGATCCTTTAGGGAAGGAGAGAGGGATAAAGGTGGCAGTGAATCTGTCAGCCAGTATGTTGGCAGTATCTGTTGGCTCCGTATAGGAGGTACCATTGTGCAGCATCTCAGAGCAAATCTAGGTATTGCCATGGAGATTCTTGATATAACTGTAGAAGGGTTTGTGGTTGTTTAGTGTCTGCCGCAATTCTGCCTTCATAGCAAGCTTTAGAGGTTTTGATGAGGGATCTCAACTTTTTGTTGAGGCTAATAAGGGAGTTTTTCCAATCTTGGAACTTCACCTTTTTATGCAACATGCAAATGGTGAAGGTTGTTTTTATGGTGGGTGAGGGATTTAGGTAAGAAAAGGAGGGGTTTGTTTTTTGGGAGGGGGTTGAGATTATCTGGTTATCAGTTAGCCATTGTTCATTGTGAAATGTGTTTTGAGTGATAAGTGGAGGTGAGAGATGTCATCAGAGCAGGAGATAAAGGTAGAGTTGTCTGCATATTGTATCAGGGAGGAGGTGGTGCAGGAAGAGTGGAAGTTGTTTGAGAAGAGGTCCCAGAATGGAGCTCTGTGGCACGCCAGTCTGGATGGGTAAGAAAGGAGAGCAGGTTGAAAGCCGACTGACTAGCGTATTGGAAAGGTAGTTTGAAAACCGGAGAATAGCAGGGGAGGAGAAGTTGAGGTCACCTAGTTTAGTTAATAGTTCAGAGTGTGAGACTGTGTCAAAAGGTTTTGAGAGGTCAAGGTAGACATGAGACCAGTAGGTTTTTCTTTGGCCTCTGTGACAGTATGTGTAAAAGAGAAGGGTGGTGGATGTGCTGCTGTTTGGCCTAAAGCCATGTTGAGTAGGTGTCAGAAGGTTTTTATCTATTAGATAGTTAAAAGTTGATTATGTATGCATTTTTCTAGAATTTTAGTGAGTGGTGAGAGTGGCTATGGGCATATAATTTGATGGATCGGTGGAGTTACCTTCTGTGTGTACTGGTATGGTGGAAAAAGATTTCCAGATGTCAGGGACAGTAGATTCTTGGATTGATGTGTGAGTATAGAGACAGGATAGGCTATCAAATGAGCTGCAAGTTTAAGAAAGAGGGGGCGGTAGGTTATCTGCAGAGAATGAGCAAGGTCCTAGTGTAAGTAGAAGAGATGTTATGTGGGTTGTGGAAAGAGGGTTTAGAGAGAGAGGAAGGGTTGTATTGGTGTTGGTAGGAGATGTGGTTGGAAGATTTGTACTTTGGTCTGAGTGAGTACGTTTATAAATAGATTAAATGAAATAAGAGTTTAGTGTTATGGCGGTTTCTTGGAGTATTGTTTGGATAGGGGTTTGGGATAGTGGGTTTTCCAGGTGTACCAGAATTGTTTAGGGTTGGAGTTGTGGTCGAATTGGGCCGCATGGTATAATTTTTTCTTGTCTTGTTAATTTTTTTTTTTTTTTGTGAGATTTCTAAGCTCTTTATATTTTTTGAGAAATACAGAGGCTTTAATTTTTAGCCAAAGTTTCAAGGTGCTATCCCAGTTTTTCACAAGAGTAATGGTGTCCCTAGGGAGCTAAGGGGTATGTGTTGTTTTAATCCTGACTTTTCTTAGTGGTGCTTGGGTTTTAAAGACATCAAGGAAAATACAGTTGAATTCTAGAACTGCATCATTGAGAGGAAGGTGTTTGAGTCTGGACCAGTTAATGGCTGAGAGCCTATTGAATGTTTGGACATCGAAGGAGGAGAGATTACGACTTTCTGTGTAAAGGTGGGTCTTGGGTATGTTTAGGGAGTGTCTGTGGACAAAGATGGGGAGGTAGTCACTTAGGGAATCAGGAATTGTGCCAGGGTTTTGGTGTAGGTTTGGATCAGAGGTAAGGATCCAATCTAGTGTGGCGATATTTTTATTAAACAAGTGGGTATTGAGTTGGTTGAAACCATAGAGATTGATGATAAGATATGGAGAGATGGTTGATAGTTTTTGCCAGTCATTGTTGACGTCACCGATGATAATTGTCTCATAGGGGATGTGGAGGGAAAACCCTGAAAGAATGTATTCAAGGATAGGAATATTATTTCCTGGTGGGATATAGATGGCGGCTATAGCAAATTTCTTTTGTGGGTTGAGGTGACAGTTTAGTAAAAGTAGCTTGGCTGGGTGGAAGTTTAGGAGAGCAACTGGGAGAGGAGGTAAGTTGAGTTGCTCAGAGTCCAGTATTACTACTCCCCCTTTTTTTGGTGTTTCTGTCTCGGCAATAAATATTGTAGTGGAGGGAGTAAGATTTCAGAGTTACAGATATGTGGTTTTAACCTTGTTTTGGGTAGGGCTAGGATATTTGGAGAGTAATGGGTGATCCAAGAGTGTAGCTCTGTAATTTTAAGTAGACTTTGTAAGGTTGAGTAGGTTGTGAGGTGTTCGGCAGTAGAAGGGGTAGGGGTGATTAGTAACAAGAGTGTGGATTTAGTGTTGGGATGATTGATGGTGGGATGGCCTGGATTGGGGGTGGATATCCCCATCAAGTAGAAGAGTTGTTAGTGGCTTGGGTTTGGAAGGGTAGATGTAATAGGTCAGGGATTTGTGTTTAAGTTTTAGGTGGTGCAGGGGATAGTGAGACTATTTTGAGTTTGAGTTCTATACTGGAGATATGCAGAGAAGGAGAGCTTAAGGTAGGGTAGCAGGGTGTATTAGTTATGGGAAGAGTGAGTGTAGGAGATGGTATATATTTCAATTGTATATGGTAGGAAGTTAGGAATGAGAAGTAGAACAGTAGAGGGCTTATGAGGTAGAGTTGAAGCATGATTAGGAGAGGGAGAGTTTTAAGGAGAAAGTAGTAAGTGTGAGGGAGAGTTAGGGCTGATTGTGTTCACATGATTTCTGTTTGAGAGGTGGAAAGGATGGTGAAGAAGGAATTATAGTATGAAGGAGAAAAAAACGTAAATGCGAGTTGCCTATGATAAGTAGGTGGGTAGATGATTGAAGGATAGGGGAGGGGTGGTATGTGGGGAGGAAAGCATTTAGATTGGGTGGAGAATTGTGTGATTGATCAGTGGGTGGTCCTATGCAACATGGGAGACTATACGTCTAAGGAAAGTGGGGGCTGGGTGGGAATGGGAGTGAGCCCAAGCGTAACAAGGGCGAACGAAGCAGGAAGGGCCAGGTGAGGAAAGGTAAGCAGTAAAAAAAAAATCTGTTAGCAAAAAAATCCTTTAGGGTTGTATATGTCTGTAAAGAGAAATTAGGCAATTGTAAAGGTTGTCTAAGCTGCTATTGTGTATAGTCTTGTGGGGGCAGTATACATATTAGAGAAGTGTATTGGGATTGTGGGAGAAATAGTAATTCAGGATAGAGTTAGCAGTGAAATGAATTGTATGTTACTCTACAGTAGAATAGTGAAGTGAAGGATAAGTAAATAAAATAGAGTGAGACTGTAAAAAGATGGTGAGAGAGAGAGCAAGAGGATAGGACTACTGCTGCTGACCGTGGCAGAGTGCACTCCAGTGAGTTAGGTAGCAAGTTAGAAGTACAGTGTTTCAGACTAGGTGGTTTCTTGGTAGGATGGATGGTTTCCGTAGCACTGAAACAGTTAATGCAGAAGACTCATTGCAAACTTTGACAGAGATTCTGAAGGTAGAAGTCAGTTAGTGAGCTGAAAAATAGATAAGAGAGGATATGTGAGAGAGAAATGGTAAGAGCCGCTAGAAATGGGTTAGTAGATACAAAATGAAGTTATGGAGTATACTTTGCTTAGTTTAACAGTAATGCATTATTTTAACTTCAGTAGTACAAAACAATATAGTATATAATCTGAAACAGTTGAGCAGAATACATACTAGATTAAAATTCAGAAACAAAAGTGAGGACACGTTGCAGTTTATGCAATGGTTTGAGTTTAGATTTTTCTCCCTTCACTCATTTTTGGGCCATGTTTTAAGTCACAACTCTTCCGCTTCCTGTTTTGTTTAACCTTGTGGGGATATTTCCTATCCAGTTAATTTTCAGTTATTTTAGGGAAGAATGTCTGTGTTGTCTGTGTGCATGTGTGCTTGCGTGCACACACGTGTGTCTGTGTGTGTCTGTCTGTCGGTGTGTGTGTGACTGAATGTCTGTTTAGATTAGTGTTTAAATGTGTACTATGGATACATTTTTGCAAGTGTACCATGTCATTTCACAAAATCCCACCCCAGAATACATTCAAACTTTGTATTGTTTGCTTCTGGTGGATTCTTTTGGTCATAGCACTTCAAGAGTAAATTTATTTTCAGTTGTCTTCTGTCCTTAGAAGGTAGAGATGAGAAGAAAGAATGACCTGACGAGGCAAGCCAAAGGGATCTGGATAGATTCCCGCAGTTACTGAAGATTGCCAGGATAGACCCTTCTCCCTCCTAGAATGTTGATGGGATAAGCCATGCTAGCTGGAGTGTCCTAGTTAGAATAGTCTTCAGTAATCTTACCCACCCACAAAGTGGAGATGTCATAGGTTTTCCTTGGAGCAGAAGTTATCAAGGTGTCATAAGTCACGACCAGTTTTCAGCCATGTTTGTTAGGTAAGTTGGTACAGTACCCTTTAGTTTACTTGGATTGGGAAATTTGGCAATGAAGTCCTTTGTCAAGGCTCAGATTGAGCTTGGTGGTGGTTCTTCTTTGGATTCTAAGATGGAAGGATAAAGACCCTCCAATTCTTTCTTTGTTTTTGGCACTAACCCTTTTGGCGGTGATTGTGGTTTCAGTGTCATTCATATTGGTAACAGTGGTCTTTCATTGGTGTACAGATGCTTTCCATGAAGTCATTGATACTGGCATAGGCACCAAACCTCTTGGTGCTTGTGCCTTTGATGCTGGAATTGTCATTGATGCTGGAGTGATTTTGGCAATCACCCTTAGAACCAGTTAGTCAGCATTGACCTCCTTGGGTTGAGCATTGGTCCTGAGGTTGACAACTTTGCCACAGAGGTTTTGTGCAGTGTTCCAGGGCACCCCTTTAGTTGGTCAGACTTGGGAGAGGCATCTTCCAGTTTGTTTCAATCTTATGATACCTCCCTATTTGAGGCCCTGGCCCTTCATCCTTGCCGTAGCAAAGGATGGCACCAAGACATCTTCACAGACCCTGTCTGGAGAAAAATCTCTGTCTGAATATTTGCAGGAGTTCACTTAATGTTCATGGAAGAAGTTGTGCAAGGGAAGGTCTTTTGACACTTTGCCAGAGTCTCCCACCTCAAACATAGATCTCTATGAAGGCGAGGCTTCTCTTCATTCTCCTCCAGAAGACTTCTGTTTTTGGGAAATCTGAAATCCTTGCAGGAAGCTTTTTGACCCACCCCAACTATATTTGGGGATGTCTCTCCTACTGATCTCATGATCGATTTACAAGAGCCCAGCTTATCTGAGCTTATTCCTGGAAGACCAACAATCGTCAGACCTCCCAAGGACAGATTAGCTTGGAGTAAGGCTCCTTTTGTAGACTGTATTGTGGTAAGGAGACCTCTTTAGTTCATTCCACGAATAAGGATTCTTTGGCTATGTACCTCATAGGAAAAGCGTACTTTTGAATCTATTACTTTTGCTGTAAAGTTCCTTTACCTGATGCACATGTATTGGTTTCATCGTGATCTAATGGGGATATGAGCACTGAAGGTATTTTCTAATGGTTTCCTGCACTGAATATAGTGTATGTAGAATATATAATCACAGGTGGTGACCATGGTTAGTATTACATCACTGTCAATGAGGTTTATCCATAAATAGTTGATGAAGCAGTGAGGGCAACTGGGTCAGGCATTACCACGAGGAAATAACACTGGCCCAGGTTGTAATACAAGATCTGTAAAGGCACTGGAGGCAGGGCATACTTCAGTTGAAAATTATTTATATTTGTGTATTGTTTCACTTGGCCTTCCCAAAGTGCATCCTAAATGACACCACCAAATAGTTTGGAAGTCCATATAAGGCCTATATGGATGCAGGTAACCCTCTTTCCTAAACCCCTGTGTTAGCTTCCAGATCAAGTATTCATGTAGCTCAAGTCTTCCTTTGGACACATCACAGTGTACATGATTTTAGCATTCCATTCTGCTCTTACTAAGATGAAGTGCCTGTGATTGCTTAATAGTTTATGGAAACCAGTGCAAAAAATATTTCTGTAATTGGCAAAGCATTTAAAGAAATGCATACATTTTACAAAATTATAGTATTTAGAAAATTTTAATCAGCACTTTGATACCAAATCATAGCAATTGCATAACTGTGTACATTTTTTATATGTTAAGTAAGCTCAACATGTTAGAACATGTTGTTAGAAAACGTAAAGGATTCTGTTGCCAGTGCCTCCTTTGATGATGGGCTTTTGCTGTTCGGACTACAAGCAAAAGGTATAACTGCTCATGAGCAAGTAAGAGGGAGAAGATACCTGTGACTGGGGTAACTTCCCCATCTTACAACAATCTATTGCTAGAAACCAGAAAGGTGCTAAGAACTAGTCTATTTGAATCTCAAATCCTTCCTTTAATCAGTAGTCTCATAGAAGCTTCTCTGGTTGCTGGGTTTTCCAGTTGACAGTACCCTAAAGGGTGAGGTGGCTTGCAAAACCAGGGGTTCTGTAGCTCTTTTCCTGGGAATAGGACACAACACTCTTGGACTTTTTCCAACTGTCAGTCTCTTGGAGCAGTTAGTGGTTGGTAGCCTTCCACCTGTCTGTGTGGTTGTCTGTTTAGGGTAAATGTATCAGGCAAATCATTTCCAGAGCTTATTTGATTCCTTTCACAGTAATTTCTCAGACAGCTTCATTCTCCAGTTCAACCCTGCCAGAAGCAGTCAGCTCTGATCTCATTTACCAGCCTTCTTGCAAAAAGCCATCCGAGAAGTCCTATCAGACAAGAGAGGGTTTGGGGTTTATTCCAGGTTCTTTTTATTCTTCAGAAAGATGAAAGATCTGGGGACCAATACTCCATCTCAGCAGCCTAAACCTGTTGTGTGGCGAACCAAATTCTGGACATGCACAGTGCAATTTTGTTTTGCCTCTTGGAGGGAGATTAAATGTTCTATTTGCACCTCCAGAATGCCTGCCTACATCTAAAGGTAGTAAAGGCATCCAGGAAAGTTCCTGCCCTTTTGTGTGAGAGCCAGTCCTTGCCAGTTCAGAGCCCTGTTCTTTGGTCTCACTTCTGGCCCATTAGTAATCAGCAAGTGCATGGCAGTGGTTGAAGCTCATTTGAGATTGCTTAGAATCAAGTTATTCTGGCATCTGCCCACTGGTTTCTGGTCACTCCCCATAATGGAGTCCTTTATTTGAGAAAGAGACTACTCAATTCTGTGTCTGGCCTTGGGAATTTCATTGTACATTGTAGTCCCAGGTGGAGCAGTTGCTAACCCAGGGATTAATATGCCACTGCCTAGATACATTACAGAAGTTGGGAGCTCCCATCTACCAGATGGGATAACATCCAATCTGATGTTCTTAATCTTATTTCCATTCATCACTGATGGGTTGTCTAATCCATCCTCGGAACTGAGTCGGCCTAATACCAAGCCTCCGCCAGCCAAAAAACTCTTGCACTAAACCTTTACCCATAGTGCCCTTCTTCCTGTTACCCCAGATTTCATTGGCCACGTAGCTGTAAAGCTGCATCCAAGCCAAGCACTCAGCGAAGTGTAAAATTTTTGAGAGACTTTTGGGAGTAACGATAAATTGGGAGAAATCCAACCTTGCTTTGACCCAGTCCATAGAAGCAGTCTTTGACACCCATTCTTGTCTGGTGTCCCTCCCAGTTCACAGATTGCAAAGACTGAGGCTCCAGCTCCGGGTGATACTCTGTCATAACAAAGCCTTAGCAAGGGAAGTTCTTCAGTTTTTGGGATCCATGGCAGCTTCTATACCGATACTGCCTCTTGTGAAACTACACATGCGAACACTGAGATAGTAGAAGCCATTGAAGTAGTTTCCAAATCACCACCCTCTATGCTTTTAGATTCAGATAACCAATTGTTGCAAACAGGACCTTCTTTGGTGGATGAGGCCAGAGACAGAACTTTGGAGCCACCCATTCCATCCTCCCCAACCCAAGGCCATTGTGACCACGGATGCTTCCCTGATTGGGGGGGGGGGGGCTTTTTTCAGGGCAAGACCGTCCAAGGCACATGGTCCACAGTGGAGGCCAACCTTCATGTCAACGTTCTAGAACTGAGAGCAGTGCTGTTAGCATTGCAAGCATTCCAATCTGTTCTTTCTGGAACAATCGCAGTTCAATCAGACAACATTTCAGTAGTCTGGTATATCAACAGGCAAGGAGGAACCAAGTCCTGTCCCGTGTCGAGAGGCCATGAGAATTTGGCAGTGGGTGATAACCTTCCAACCACTTTCTGATAGCAATACATATCCCAGGGAATTCCAATGTGATTGCAGACAAGTTGAGCAGATGTATTCTCCTGCGTCACAAGTGGTCCCTCAGTCCCAAATAGTGGTGAAAATCTTCAGCCATTGGGGTCAGCCTTGCTGCGACCTATTCGCCTCCCCATCAAACAACAAATGCAGCAGCTATTTTGCTCTATTTCTCCCACAAGGGGGAGTCACTGAGGGACATTCTGATTTACGATTGGCCCACGGGTCTGCTATATGCCTATCCCCCCATGCACATGGTCCACAGTGGAGGCCAACCTTCATGTCAACATTCTAGAACTGAGAGCAGTGCTGTTAGCATTGCAAGCATTCCAATCTGTTCTTTCGGGGACAATCGCAGTTCAATCAGACAACATTTCAGTAGTCTGGTATATCAACAAGCAAGGAGGAACCAAGTCCTGTCCCGTGTCGAGAGGCCATGAGAATTTGGCAGTGGGTGATAACCTTCCAACCACTTTCTGATAGCAATACATATCCCAGGGAATTCCAATGTGATTGCAGAGAAGTTGAGCAGATGTATTCTCCTGCGTCACGAGTGGTCCCTCAGTCCCAAATAGTGGTGAAAATCTTCAGCCATTGTGGTCAGCCTTGCTGCGACCTATTCGACTCCCCATCAAACAACAAATGCAGCAGCTATTTTGCTCTATTTCTCCCACAAGGGGGAGTCACAGAGGGACATTCTGATTTACGATTGGCCCACGGGTCTGCTATATGCCTATCCCCCCATTCCTGTGATTCCCCAATTCATAAAGAAAGCTATTTGGTTGAAATGCAAAGTGATCCTCATAAGCCCCTTTTTGGCCTTGATAAGTTTGTTTCCCCTTCTTTCAGCCTCACCTATTATGTCAACCATGGATTCTGGACCTTTTTCCAGACCTAATTTCTCATCCCCAAGGGTTGAATCACCCAAACCTATCCAGTCTCAAGCTGACAGCTTGGTTTCTCCACTTCTGTTACTCGCCAGGCAGGATAACCTTCCCTCACCTGTACGTGACATTATCCTGGCCTCACACAAACCATCCACCAGAAGACTATATCTAGACAAATGGAAGAGATTCTCTATTTGCTCTAAGAAAATAAGGCTAGACCCGTACTCTGCTCCAGTTTCATCAGTCTTACAATATCTGTCAAAATTTTTCGAGGATGGAGCTGCAGCTTTTACCATACCATGATGTTGATATTTTTTCTTTTTAAAAACATTAAACTGTCACTTAAGACATAAGCATGCATACATTAATGGAAAGGAAAAACAAAAACCATGTGTTTTACATTACTTGTTTCATTCCTTTATAAGTCTTTTCAGTCCAAAATTACATAAATTCCTCAATTCCTGCCTTAAACCTTGCTCTTTCTCCAGAACTTTATTTTGCATGTATTGTTCCCACTAATTCCATTTATGTAATTTTCTCCTGTTTTTTTTACAGATCATTTCCATTTTTTTCTTTTACAATACTCAGTACTTCAAATACACTTGGTTTAAATTTTGATTTCAATTTTCTTGCAATTGCTTTATTAAGCCAACAGAATTTAACTTGCAAAGACCTCACTGTGTCTAGACAATTCAGATCCTGCATCCCAGTTTGCGAGTCATTTCCTTAGTTTACAGCAAATTGATCACCCAAATATTTCCGAGAGTACTTTGTAGGGATATGTTTTTTAAATTTGCCAACTCATTGCACATCCCCAAAACGTGTTCCCAGTTGCCTCTTCTACATGACACCTCCAACATTTGCTGTCCACTCAAACAAAAAAATGCTGTACTTTAGTTTTTGACTGCATTTTTGATGAGTGTTCTTATTTTTCCATTTTAAGGGTTCATTTAGCAGCTACCTCCAATTTTTACCAAAGCTTTAATTCTTTCTTAGCACCTTGTACAGGTTCAAAAGCCTTTTTGAGGGGAACCTTTTTGATAAGTCCTCCTTTTGAAGACCATGCTCTTATATGGGATCTCACTTTATTTTAGAGAAGTTGATGTACTTTACCCTTCAAACCAGCAGCCATGGTAGCATTAAATTATCTGACTACGAAGATATTGTTTGGAGTAGCAATAACATCAGCTTGGAGGGGATTGGAACTGTTGAGTATACATGTTTGTCATTCTCCACACAATCTTTAATAAGCACAGGGCTGTCTTAAAATTTTTTTTTATGCTTAAATTTGGTTCACATTTAAATCTTCTATTTTTTTCCCAAGAATACTCCAGCTGATGGTACTACAAATTACACTGCCTAGGTATTCACATAAAACTGAAAGTTTGTAGATCTGACTAAAATTCACTGCCTTAATGAGCTGTTTGTTTGTTTCCTTTGCCTCAAGCAGACTGGACCAGGAACTTTCTGAAGTAATCCTTGTTCATTTGGCTGTCAGATTGTTCTGTTAAGTCTGCAGTTAATAAGACACTTCCAGGTAAATCCTAAGCTCATTCAACCAGATCTGTGTCTACTACTTCTTTCTTTAGACATATGTCAGTGAATGACACTTGCATATCTGCAATTTGGGCTTCACACTTTTGTAGGACACCACAAGCTGGATGTTATGGTTAGGTCTTTCTTTGGCTTCACCATCCCTTGTGATGTTCTGTCAAGATACCACTCAAGACGCACAAAGTTGGAGGTTTTTCTTATGTCGAAGTGGATGGACTGGATCATGTCTGTTTATAGGTAAGTACTAGGCTAGTTGCCCTTGCAGACCATTTTATGCCTAGCCAGTTTCCCTTTTTGTGCACAAAATAACGTATCCTGTTTAATTATAGGCTGTCCTTACCCATCCCCAAAGTCCATAATTAAATATTACCCCAATGAGAATAACTGGGATATTACCATAGATACTTTGAGGGGACCCATGCATAGTATAAAGCATTTAGGAGCAGCCTCTATTAGTAGTACAGGGGGCAGTCCTGAGTAAACTTTGTTTGCCATGTATAGATCTAGTTGTGCTTGTATACGGACTAGGATAAAACTTTGTTTAATGTTGTTCCACACCAGCGGTATCCTCTGAGGTGCATCTGTCCCTCCATCCTGTTCTTTTGATGTTGCAAAAGAGGTTTACATCTATAAACAGTATTTCTGATTCCATTTGACTTGTGTAGTAAATCCATCATTAATGGGTCGATGGATGCCTTGCATGTCAGACACAGGTCACCTCTTAGCAGTTTATAGAATACTGAGTATAGTGAGACGGCTTTGAGTCTGTCCATGTAGGATATGTTGTTTAATCCATGTATCTTTTTAGTAAGGTATCTGTCAACCAAACCAGTTACATGTACCTGGACAGTTACGTGCCAAAGGGGGCATTATATTCAATCAGCGTAATGAGGGTTGAGTAAAGGGGGGGGGGACAGTGGCATCCTTAGATCTAGACAGTAGTCCCTTTGTGTATAAGCTTGTCAGTATAGAAGGACTTTCTTACAACAGTAGACACATGTTGGTCAAAAGTTAGGTCACTGCCCATACAAGTTCCCAAAATCCCTAATAACTAGGTCAACTCTTAAAGAAAAACTCAGCCCTAGAACTAAAAAAAAATCAGTTTTTTTTCACTCTGTTTCCTGACCTATTTTAACACCTCAAAGTCACTCAATGCTTTATTTGTAAATTTAGCCTGTTTTCTACAACATGGCTACCAATGGGGCTTGATGTATCAATGCGATCTTGTTCTCCCTCAACCTTTTTCTCTTTCCCATAATGCTTTGTATTACTCATATCAGACATAAGGAAACAACTGTGAATTTCCATGCCACTGACATATAATGGGATTTGTGTGAGTCAGTGTTATCTTTACCTTCTGTAAAAGTATTGCTTCTTTTCTGTCTTTAATCACCCTCATTTATGTTTGGCTCAGACCTTGTTTTACATTATACTTAGTTATCCAGCTACAGCCAGAAAAGTAGCTAAATTGCAGGCTTTTGTTCAGGGTTTTCTTTTGTAGTTCAAGTGGAATTAACAGTCTCCTCCCCCCACACTGCTGCAGAGGTGTTAAAACTGTCACTGCACTGAGAGACCCTTACAGAATCAATTTCTCTTGGACTACAAAATAAAACCCAGAACAAAGGCATGCAATTTAGTTACTTTTCTGGCTGTAGCTGGATAACTTCTAAGTGTAGTGTAAAACAAGGTCAGAGTCAAACATAAATGAGGGTGATTAGATGCAGAAAAGAAAGTCCTTTTACACCAGGTAAATATAAGTGACTCACACAAATCCCATTATATGTCAATGGCATGGGAATTCAGAGTTTCTTCCTTATGTCTGACATGAGTCATACAAAGCATTATGAGAAAGAGTAAGGGTTGAGGGTAGAACATGATCATGTTGATACATCAAGCCCCATTGGTAGCCATGTTGTGGAAAACAGTCTAAAATCACAAATAAAGCACTTGAAGTGATTTTTAGGTGTTAAAGTGGGTCTACTTTGATAGAAAACTCGTTTCACTGAAACTCATTTTGTCGAAGCCTCATTTCACTAAAAATGAATTGCCTGAGCACAATTCACTGAAAACTCACTTCACTGAAAACTCATTTGACTGAAACTCATTTAGTCTAAACCAGTATATTCCCTGTTCCCCACTGCAGTGCTATCCTGAAGTTAGTATATAGTAAGGGGGGGTGTGTGTGTGAGGGGCACAGCCTCCCCCCCACATTGGTGGGTGTGGGGGAAGTCGTAGCCCCCCACCTATTTTTAAATGTTGTAAACCATAAAGACAGATTCTTACAAGTGAAATGAGTAACTTTTTCCAGAAAATATGTACGCAAGCTATGTGGGGGGGCTATGCCCCCCAAACATTGTATACTTAACTCCAGGATCGCACTAGAGTGGGGAACAGGGCATATACCTGTTTAGACGAAATGAGTTTCACTCAAATGTGTTTAGTGAAGTGAGCTTTCAGTAAGTTGTGCTCAGGGACTTCATTTTCAGTGAAATGAGGCTTTGACGAAATGAGTTTCAGTGAAATGTGTTTTCTGTCAAACAAAGTAGACCGATTAAAATAGGTCAGGAAGTAAAGCCAGAGTGAAAAAACAGATTTTTTTAGTTCTAGGGTAGAGTTTTCTTTTAAAGGTGTATTGTGAATGTGGTAGTTCCCTAGGGTAAATGACTTCCCAACGGATACAGTAATGCATTTTTTGACACTTGGTACCAGTTCATAATTTTGGTAGCAATTATTTATTTGAAACAAACTTTCCTGCAAGTTGGTTAAGTCATTTGGGGATTTCATGACTGCTGCAAATTTAGCCAGAGCCCTTTGGTATTTGCTTTTACTTCAGGAAAAGTATAGATGCCAAACAGGAGATGTCCCAGCCCAGAACCCTGTGGGACTCCACTGGTGATTGGTCTCTGTGAAGGTAACTTCCCCTAGTTTATCTGCATCCTATCCATGAGTCAGTTTGCAATCCAATGGGTGACATGGGGATTTATTCCCATTTTTTTAGCTTTCCTGCTATTCCTGAGTGGGGAATTGTGTCAAAAACTTTGGTCAGGTTGAGGTATTTGGTGTGTACAGTTTCACCTTCATCCATTGCTTTGACCTTTTCAAAAATAAAATCTGCCAGGTTGAGTAAGCATGGCTTACCCTTCACAAATCTAAACTGAGATGGATCCAGTGTTTGGAGGATGTTCTTCGTGTTTCACTGTTGCAGTCATCCCATTTGGGTTATCTGCTTGCAGGTAGCCCTCAGTCAGCCTGATTATCAAAGTATTGGGTCCTGCGTCGGTTGCAGTCTCATCTTCCATGACGTCAGGTAGTCAGGGGTATAAAGCATGCAGCCGATACCATTACATCAGTCTTCCTTGCGCGGTGCCTGAAGCAGAAGCAGTTCGCAAGTGCCGGTCGGCCGACTCGTGAAATTTTTGTTTTCGAGCTTCAGATCCGAAGTCTTCAACTAAGATAAGTACCGCATTGGGAAACCTTTTTCTTGCTCTAAACCGATGTCAGTAAAAGTTAACAGTTGTATTTCTTGTGGAAAGCAAATACCTCATAAAGATGGTCATTCGTACTGTATTCCTTGCCTAGGCCCAGACCACGACATACCTCACTGTCGGTTTTGTGCCTTATTCAAACCTCATACTATTCATCGTCAGTTCATTTTTGCAGCAAAATATTTAGGTTCTTGGTTCAATTATCCATAAATGGCTTTGGTAAGCCACCCGACTCCCGACATTCAGAAAAAACGCAAAGATCGACAGAGCCAGACCGCATAGGTCCAAAACTGCCGATGATGCTTCTAAGCTAGTCGCCAGTTTGCCGGTACTCAGTGAGGCGCTTTTACAGCCCCTGATGCCCGCTACTTCAGATTCGCAGGCCTCTACTGTGACCCATTCGGAGTCCGGTATGCCGCAAGATGCTTCTTCGACTGTGGAACCTGTGGATGCCTCTACCTTGGATGGGTCTGGAGCTGCTGTGCAGGCACCGACTTCTGAGGGTGTATTCAGGCCTACTGACTTGCATATTAAACCAACACCATCTTCTTCTTCAAGGCCTAAAACTCGATCCATGCCCAGAAAACTGATACCCAGACCACATGGTCAGGCCGCTATGCCTAAAAAACAAATAAGAATGGCTGAAGACCTTACTACTCTAATCAGGAGAAGCCACCCTTCTCCCTCTGAGACCTATAACTGATTTTCCTTCTGATTCTTCTGATCAAGATTCTGAAATTTCTGATGTTAAGTTGTCTATCTCGCCTTCATTCTTGCTGGATGGGTTCGGAGCCGATCCTCGGCTCCGACTCGGCCACTCTAAAAGCTCGAGAGTTGGTTCCACCGGCTCGAGGCTCCCCCTATATCCCACAATGCTAGGCGTGAGTTACCTCAGATCTCGTTTGCCGCTACAGCGATCGAGGTGTGTTTTCTACCGGCTCCAGGTTAGTGAAAGTTAGAATAGTTTAAATTCTTTAACTTAGACTAGTTTAGTGTAATTTTCTTCCCCCTTAGTGTAGTGGACTTACTTATCCCTTACTACCTTAGTTTCCAGCCCATTCCTTTTATAAAGAACTTATAGTTCTTCCCTAAGGCCTTCGGGCCCTTCCCCCTTTTCCTTAGGGTGTGTGTGTGTTTACTTAGGGACTTTTATTAACTTACCTTTAGTTTTTAAATAATTCCCTTTTAATCCTATCAGTGTAATCTGTGTGTGTGTGTTTTTGTGTGTGATTACACTTCAGGTTCCTTGAGTATGTCCAAGGATACAAAGGTCTCAGGCTTCAAGAAGTGTGACTCGTGCTGTCAGAAAATGTCTCTGACAGACGGTCACACTTCTTGTGTGTACTGCCTGGGACCTTTACACCTGCAGGACTCTTGTGCTGTATGCCATGGCTTCAGCCCTAGAGTCCTGCAGGAGAGAAAAAATAAACTCATTTTGAGGGGTTTAATTAAGCCTGAAGGTTCCCTTCCTGTGTCTTCTGGGAAACCTCCTAAGGCTTCTAAGACCTCGGCTCCAGCTTCAGAGTCGAGGCCTAAGGCTTTGAAGCCTACTGCTTCATCGGCTCCGGCTGGAGCCGATGAGTCTGTGACTGCTGTTTCAGTGGTTTCCTCGGCTCCGGCTGGAGCCGAGGCATTAGAGAGTCATGGGTCGGCTCCGATCATACCATCGGAGCCGACATCTAGAAAGAGATCGAGGTCACCGTCCCTTGGCTCCGTTCATTCGGCTCCAGCGTCTCCCCTGCTGTCTGAACGGAGCCATAGATCTCACTCCTCCAGGTCATCGAGGCTCTCAGAATACGACTTTTGAAGTCCGAGGCACTGGCCCAAATGCTCCAGAGTCCGACTCATCAGTCGATGCCTCAGCTTGTTCCAATTAATATTCCTCCTCCGACTCCTTTGAGCTCGGCACCGGGGCATCTCGGAACCGAGACTGTGGTAGCGTCGGAGCCAATACATTTGTCTTCGGCTCCTTCGTCGGCTCCGATTTCTTCCTTTGAAGAATCTCGGCGCCGGGCTTCCCTCGTCGGCTCCGAGGGGGTGAGTGGCATCGGACCCTTGTCCGACCCCCCTCTCCCTCTCGGTGCTTCGGCGCTGGTGAGTTCGGCTCCGACATCGGCCTCAGAGCCATCTCTGTCGGTGCCGAGGGAGGTTCTCAGCTTCTCGGAGCGGGGACCTCTGGCTCTGCCTGACAGGGGTGCATTCAAGGTCATGCGGAGTGTGTTGGAACCTTGTTCGACTCCACAGTTGGCTCCGTCCGCCCCTCCCACTTCGGTGCCTTTGGTTATGTCGACTCACTCCCTCATCCCAGACCGCAGAGAGCAAGCTCCTCAAGAATCCCCTGTGGGGATCTCATCCTCTTCCGAGACCTCTCCTGAATTGGCAGGGGAGCCCCCTAGGAAGAGAAAGTGTAAGAGGAAGCACTTAGACTCACCTGAGTCTGTCACCTCTGACACAGATTTAGAGGATTCCGAGGGTTCCCGACATCCCCCTTCTGACGATGTCTCTTTCGGAGACATTCTAGAGATCCTGAAACGGAGGGGAAATTGGCCAGCCCTTAACCCTTCGGAGGATGAATCTGTGTATCTTGAGGCGTTTGGCTCTCGCCCTTCCACCTCCTGGGTGTCCCCCCCCCCTTTGATCCCCTCATGCAGGTGGTTGCAAAAAAGGCCTGGACGGCTCCTGATTCAGTGGACCCTACCCCCAGGAGACCCTCCAAATTTATAACAGCACCAACTGACAAGCAATTTCTCACAAAAGGTGTTTCTGTGGATGCTATGGTGATAGCTGCTGCCACCAAGAAGGAACTAGCTGATCCTTCGGTGCCTGTCCATCCACCTAACAAGGAATCCAGGTCTATGGACAGGTACGGGAAGCGGATGTTCTCGTCAGCGACCTTTCCAATGCGTTAAGCTGAACTACCTATGCCATTTTACTCGTCTTCAAAGGGACTTGATCAAGGAAGCGAGTGATATGTTGAAGGATCCTACAGCTGCGGGTTTTCAGGACAAGATGAACACTCAGCTGGCTACCCTGAACTCCATAGCTAACCCCTCCATGCGCCTCCTTTCTTATGCGGCTGATGGAGCGAGCAGGGCCGCAGGGACAGGTGTGGCCTTACGCAGGCACGCCTGGATGCGGTTATGCAACTGCGGACCCCTTTAAAACGTCTTTCACTAATTCCCGTTTGATGGATCAACTCTTTTTGGTCCTCAAGTGAAAGAAACCTTGACTAGGTGCGAGACAGATGGCAAGACTCTTTCTGCCGTCGGAGTCCGTTTTTCTACTCCTTCTAGGCCTTACCCCAAAGGCCAGAAAAGTGGGAAAATGTGGTTCCGTAAACAATCTCAAGGGACTTCGCCTGACGCACAAAGTCGGTTCCCCGCCAGAGGCAGAGGGGGGAACAACAATGGTAGACGTCGCCCTAGAGGCAGGGGGAGTCCGCAGAACCAAGGCAATCGGGAAGTCTTCTCTGATAAGCCCTTTCAGCATCCCTGAGGTGTTGCCCGACTGCCTACCTTGGAGGCAGTCGGGGGAAGATTGTCACTGTACCCAAAAGCCTGGCTATCCCTGACTCAAGACAAATGGGTACAGTCCATCATTTCCGAGGGCTATTCCATTCCCTTCTTTCGCATTCCAAACCAATCAAAAAAATCCCTTCCAGATGTTCCACCCGCTCAAAGGGATCTTGCAGCTTTGGAAATTTCAAAGCTGCTTGCAAAAAGAGCAATTCAGCCAGTTCCAGCAGACCAGCAAGGATCCGGAATCTACTCCAGGTTCTTTTTAGTTCCAAAGAAAACAGGGGACTGGAGACCAATTTTGGATCTCAGTATCTTGAACAAGTCAGTCAAGAAAACAAGATTTGCGATGGTCACGCTGCAGTCCATCCTTCCCCTTTTGGGAAAGGGAAGCTGGATGTTCTCTATAGATCTTCAGGATGCGTACTATCACATAAAAATGAAAAGACGCTCCAGAAGATTCCTCCGCTTCAGGCTGGGAACCAGTCATTTTCAATTCAGGGCCCTGCCCTTTGGTCTCACCACTGCCCCCGGGGTGTTTACCAAATGCATGGCAGTGGTAGCTTCTCACCTGAGACGAAAAGGATTCCAGGTGTTTCCATATTTGGACGACTGGCTCCTTACAGCCCCCACCAAGCATCTTCTTCTAATGGCCAGGGACTACACCTTTCGCACTTGTCAAAATTTAGGCATTTCAATAAATTTCGAAAAGTCTGTTTTGTCGCCTTGTCGTACTATTACCTTCATAGGCGCAAATCTAGACACAATCAACATGTCTGCGAGACTAACAGATCAGAGAATAACAGACATACACAAAATGGTCTCGCTCCTCTTCAGCAGCAACAGAATCAAAGCCAGGTTAGTTCTGAAAGTGTTGGGGATTATGGCGGCTGCCATACCTCTGCTTCCATTAGCCAGATTCCACATGAGAATCCTTCAATGGATGCTCTTCACGCAATGGTCGTACCAGCAACTTCCAATGTCTCACACCATTATAATCACGCAAACATGCAGAAATCATCTTCTGTGGTGGATGTCTTCCCCTCAGCTCTTATTGGAAAGACCCTTTGTTCCTTCCCCTCCGGTTGCTACTCTGACAACGGACGCCTCCCTGATCGGGGGGCATTATCAGGGCAGAACTGTCCAGGGCATATGGCAACCAGACGAATGCCACTTGCACATAAATGTTCTAGAGATGAGAGCAGTGCTTTTAGCGTTGCAAGCCCTTCAAGACTCTCTTCCCTTGGGAACGATAGCAATCCAGACGGACAATATGTCCGTAGTGTGGTATATCAACAAACAAGGCGGAACCAGGTCCTACCCCCTGTGTCGAGAAGCACTCAGACTGTGGCAATGGGCGATTTCTTCTCAGCGTTTTCTGATAGCAATGCACATCCCCGGGAAGTCCAATCAAATCGCGGACAAGTTGAGCAGAGCTATCCTCATGCCTCACGAGTAGTCTCTGAAAGACTCTGTTGTGAGAGAAATTTTTCTCAAGTGGGGCCAGCCTTGCTGCGACCTTTTTGTTACTCCCCAAAACAGCAAGTGCAGAGATTTTTTCACCCTATTTCCGTTACCAGGCCAACCCAGCAGAGACGCTCTAGTCCAAGTTTGGCCCCGGGGACTTCTGTATGCTTTTCCCCCCTTCCCACTAATCTCTCAAGTAATACAGAAAGCTATCGCTCAGAAGGCTTCATTGATCCTCATTGCTCCGTACTGGCCTCGACAGGTTTGGTTCCCCTTTCTACATCAGTTTCTGTTGGAGCGACCTTGGCATCTGGACCTAGTTCCAGATCTTTTGATCCATCAGTCGGGTCAGTTTCATCGCTCCCTTCCTCTCTGAACCTCACTGCTTGGTTCCTCCAATTCCAACTTTAGCCAGGCTTCCTCAAATATCTCACTCTGTTCGAGATATTTTGATAGCTTCCCATAAATCTTCCACTCGAAAGATTTATTTGAGTAAGTGGAAACGTTTCGCCTATTGGGCTCAAGGAAGGGACATAGATCCTTTCACTGCTTCCATCCAAATGGTCCTTGATTTTCTAGCTGAACTCTTCCATGCAGGTTCATCTCCTTCTACTCTTAAAGTTCAATTGGCAGCTATTTCTAACTTTCATGTGGGCATTTCAGATTCTGTCATCATGTCCCATAAGCTTTGCAAAGCCTTTTTGAAGGGAGTTTTTCTACTCAGACCTCCGGTAAGAAATCCTCCTCCTCCTTGGGACCTAAATTTAGTTCTCAGTTCTTTAATTCTCTCTCCTTTCGAACCTGCATCCTCCTGTTCTTTAAAATTACTATCATGGAAGACTCTCTTTCTAGTAGCTGTTACTTCAGCTAGAAGAGTTTCAGAACTTCATGCACTCAGCTGTCGACCTCCTTATCTGTTCCATAAGGACAGAGTATCCTTATGAACCAACCCGTCCTTTTTACCTAAAATAGCCTCCACGGCTAACCTAAATCAAAGCATTGACCTCCCGGTGTTTTTTCCAGAATATTCTAACAGATCTGAACAAAGATTACATTGGCTAGATGTTCATCGTCAGTTAAGGTACTATTTGGATAGAACAAAACAATTCAGAAAATCTGACCAGCTGTTCGTCTCTTATGCAGAAGGCAGAAAGGGACTTTCAGTTTCAAAGGTTTCATTATCCAGATGGCTAACATCCCTGATTTCTCTTGTCTATGAAATTAGACACCAAAAGCTAGCTAGCAAACCTAAAGCCCATTCTACCAGAGCCTTGGCTACTTCTATAGCCTTCCAAGATAGACTGTCTATTGACACCATTTGTGCAGCGGCTACTTGGGCTACTCCTCACACTTTCATTTCTCATTATAAGTTGGATTTAGCCTCTAGACATAGAGCTAACTTTGGTTCCACTGTTCTCAAGAGTCTGTTCCGTTAGGCCACCCGGGACAAGGTGCTAGGGACGCGGTCCCATCCAGCAAGAATGAAGGCGAGATAGACAACTTAACATATAGAAGTTATGTTCTTACCATAACGTTCCATGTTAGTTGTCTTCTCGCCTTCTTCTTGCTCCACCCTCCTTCCCCCTGGCCTGGACAGACCTAGAGGAGTTTTGATTGTGACCTCTCTTTCTACCACCTCTTTACTTTAGGTATATGCTCTGCTGTGCATATTTCCTGGATCAGGATGTAGGTCACCCTTCTCTTCTCCCTTGTTTATAGAGGTGGACTTTGTTACTAGTTATTTTACTACTATTATAGGCAGTGCCTAGCTTACAAACGAGATCTGAGGTAACTCACGCATAGCATTGTGGGATATAGGGGGAGCCTCGAGCCGGTGGAACCAACTCTCGAGCTTTTAGAGTGGCCGAGTCGGAGCCGAGGATCGGCTCCGAACCCATCCAGCAAGAAGAAGGCGAGAAGAAGACAACTAACATGGAACGTTATGGTAAGAGCATAACTTCTATTTTTTTCTGATGACCAGGATTTGCCCTGATCTCCCTATGAGGATTCTGATGCAGAGGACTCAATTCCCCCTGCTTCCCCTCCCGAGGGGAAAGCCAGGATTACTCTGACTCCATAAAGAGGCTTAGGGAATACTTACTCCTGCCTCAACACAGGCCTTTAGCTATCCCTCCTGTACTGGACATTGTAGATGATGCCTTCTCGGAGTTTAGCCTGGCCTTTGACACTTTACCTCCTACTCCCAGAAAATCTGATAGGTATTACAGGGTACCTGACTCTCACAAGTTCCTGTTTAAAAATCCTACTGCGGATCCTGAGACATTTCACAGGGACCCAAGGGCATTAAGGCCACTACTGCCAAAAATCCTACCCCCTCTGATAGAGATTCCAGGGCGCAGGATAGATGGGGTTAGAAGGTGTACACTTCTGCATTGTTAGCCATTAGGGCCTTAAACTGCCAGTTTCGTATGTTGGAAGCATCAGCAGCATATTATTGGATTACTTAAACAGAAAATTGTTGATTCCTGACTGTGCTGAAAATAAAGAATTACAGGATTTAATACATTCTGCTGAACAAGTGGGAAAACCTACTTTACAATGTGGTTTTGCTTCATTAGAGGCATCTTGCAGGGCTGCTGTCACTGGGCCTGTACTTAAAAGGCATGCTTGGCTTAAGGAGCAATCTTTGCCAGATCATGTTAAAGCTAAATTACTGGGTGCTCCCTTAAACCAAGACCGCCTGTTTGGCAACAAAGCAGAAGTAGTACTTAAAAAGATGGAGGAAAAAGCTAAATCTATGCAAACTGTTAAAGATTTCCTGAAGTATAGCCTCCCAGATTTAGTAGACATTGGCCCTCTAAGAATAGGTCCTTTCCTGCCTCTTCCAGGCCTTCTCAGTCCAAACCCAGAACCAACAGAACACCCAGGCTTCAATCTCAGGGTGCTCACAGGACTAAGCAGTGGGGGGCTACCACTTCCAAAGCAGGGGAGTAGTAAGACCTCCCCCTTATGGTAAACTGTCTCAATGACTTATCTTTATACCTTCCAAGTCCTGCTCAACTGACTGTTCCTTTAGGGGGAAAGATTGCCCTGCATGCAAAAAATTGGGAACTCATTACCCAGGACAAATGGGTTCTAAATATAGTTTCCCAAGGATGCAGATTCCACTTCCACTCCTTACCAACCCCAAACAGTTGGCCAGACCTACCCCCAAATCAGTGGGCAGAGGCTCAAAAGCAGGTTCTCTCACTTTTAAGCATCAGGGCTATTCAACCTGTCCCAGAAGAAGAATTGGGGCAAGGTTTTTACTCAAGAACTTTCCTGGTAAAGACTATTCCTGGCGTCCTTTCCTGGACCTGGCTATCCTAAACACATTGTTGGTAATCCAAAAATTCAAGATGCTAACTCTTCATCAGCTGCTTCCCATGCTAGGCAAAAATGCCTGGTTGGCAACACTGGATTTAAAGGAAGCCTACCTGCACATCCCAATAAGGGAATCTTACAGAAGATACCTACGCTTCAGAGCAGGCTACATGCACTATCAGTTCTCTGCACTGCCCTTTGGCTTATCTACTGCACCCAGGGTGTTCACAAAGTGCCTAGCTCCAGTCACTGCATTTTGCAGACAAAGAAATATTCAAATATACCCATACCTGGACGATTGTCAAATTCAGGCAGAAAGCCAGGACTTACTGTTAAATCATCTGGCATTTGTAAAAAATTGGTAACTTCTCTGGGGTACACCATAAACGAAAATAAATCAAATCTTGTACCCTGCCAACAAATTGTATTCCTGGGAGCAAGCTTGAATACAACTTCCCAGATGGCCTATCTCACTTCAGAGAAACAAGTTGATTTGACAGCCTATTTCAATCTACTGGCCACAAAGACCCAGCTGTCTGCAAGGAAAATACTGCAAACACTGGGATTCATGGCCTCTTGCATTCTACTAATTCCGTATGCAAGATTGCATATAAGGAAAGTACAGTGGTATCTAAAAAGCCTATGGTGTCAACATTTCTCAGGATCTAGACTCAATGATTCTTATCATACCTTGTCTAAAGATAGATTTCCTTTGGTGGGCAGAGGCCTGCCACCAAAACAAGGGACTGCCATTCACTCTACCCCCTGCCGCCCAAACCCTAACAGATGCATCAGACTATGCATGGGGGGCTCACTTGGCAGGGCAGTGCATTCAGGGCAAATGGAACCCAAGTCAAATGCACCTGCATATCAGTCAAAAAGAAATGTTAGCTGTACAGAATGTTCTGACAGCCTTCAAGGACTACATTCTTCCAGGACAATTATTGGTAAAGATGGACAACACCACTGTTATGTGGTACATAAACAAGCAGGGGGGAACCCACTCATACCCTCTCTGCAGACTAGCCATGGCTCTGTGGAACACAGCCTTGAGCTACCAAGTGCACCTACAGGCACATTTCCTGCCAGGAAAGCTAAATACACTGGCAGACGACCTAAGCAGAAATCTCATGGACCCACACAAGTGGAAACTGGAACCAAAGATATTCAACATGTTGAGAAACAAATGGGGGAGCCCAGAGATAGACCTGTTTGCCTCCCCTCAGAACTACCAATTGGACAAATTCTGCACAATGTCTCCCCACAAACAGGCTTGGTAAGTGGATGGCCCTGTCCTTCAGTTTATGGCTTTCCCCATCTGCCTCTCCTCTCCAAAGTGCTACTAAAGATCAAGCTGGACAAACCAAGGACAATGCTGATTGCACCAGACTGGCCACGCCAACACTGGTGTACCCTCTCTTGCACAGTGTCACTGCTGGCACCATGGCACCTGCCTCAGACCCCTGCCCTGCTGTCCCAGCAGGAGGGTCAGATTCTGCACCCATAGCTTCAAGCCCTGAACCTTGCAGCCTTGGTAATTACCTGATCTCTCCGTTACCATCCCTCAGTAAGCAAGTGCTGGATATCATTCTGGAGGCAAGGAGACCTAGTACTAGAAAATCCTATGCTGAAAAATGGAAAGGGTTCTCTTCCTTTAGCCAAACTCAGGGGTTGGGCACAGCAGTACCCAATTTTTCCCGTATTCTTCAATACTTAACTGAGATGCTTCCCAATGGCCTTTCCTTTTCTTCCATCAAAATTCATGCCTCAGCCATTTCAGCACATTATAATGCAGAACCACCCCTCTTCTCTCATCCACTGCTGAAGCAATTCCTCAGAAGGGCCAAGCACCTACTCCAGCCTGGGACCTTAACTTTGTATTGGAAAAGCTCACTCTTCCTTCCTTTGAGTCAGCTGCAAATGCAGCGTTGAAATTACTTTCTTGGAAAACAGCCTTCCTTCTAGCCATCACTTCAGCAAGAAGGGTGTCTGAATTATAGGCCCTCATGGCAGTGGAGCCTTTTATCATCTTTCATGCGGACAGGGTGTTCCTCAGGAGTAATCCCTCATTTATGCTCAAGGTGGTATCCAGTGTGGCCCTTAATCAGTCCATTCATTTCCCAACCCTCTTTTCTAATCCACAGATCAAAGGGGAATGAATACTGCACTCCTTGGATGTGCACAGACAACTTAGATTTTACTTGGACAGGACTAAGCCTCTCAGGAAATCTGAATTGCTGCTGGTGGCATTTGCTGCAGAGGAGAAGGGCATTTCAAAGCAAACCATTTCTAAGTGGCTAGGCCATTGCATTTATTTCTGCTATAAGCACCACAGAAAACCTACCCCACAGGGGATAAGACCACATTCAACTAGGGCTGCATCTACCTCTACAGCCTTTCTCAGAGGTGTCCCTACCAAGGACATCCTAGAAGCTGCTACCTGGAGTTCTGTACATGCCTTCACCTAGCATTACTACTTGCCAATGTTTTCTAAATCCAGAGCTGCCTTTGCTTCTGCAGTCTTGCAGGACCTTTTAGCTGGTCCAAATGCTATCTAATTGCCTCCTCCCATCCTTAGCTTTGGGAATCTACCCAAATGTGATTACTGCAACAGTGAATCATGAAGAACATAGTACAGTTGCGTACACTTACCATAAATGTAGATGTTCGTGTGTATTCATTGTTGCAGTCCCGGTTACCCTCCCTGCAGCCCCCTAACTAATATTTACTATACCTATATTCTTGTTTACTATGCTTAAAGCTTTTTGGTGTATTTGCTTTTTTGTTGGCGGTAACCTTGTATATAATTGCTCCCTATTATGTGGGCACCTGGCATCTGGGGCAAGAAAAACTGATGTAACGGCGTTGGCTGCATGCTTTATACCCCTGACTACGTAACGTCATGGAAGATGAGACAGCAACCGACGCAGGACCCAAGACTTTAATAATCAGGCCGACTGAGGGCTACCTGCAAGCTGATAACCCAAATGTGATGACTGCAACAGTGAATACACGAACATCTGCATTTATGGTTAAGTGTACACACCTGTACTTTTCTGTGTCCTGTTTGATTCTATAATTATTTCCATGGCTGTGCATATGAAGCTGGTCAGATTAATGAGTCTTTAATTGCTTGGGTCTGTGGAAAGTCCTCCATATGCAGGGCAATGACTGTAGCTGTTGTCCAGTCGCTTGGTATGAAACTTGTATGCATGTAAAATAGGAAGTTATGTATTTACCTTGAATACAGAGCTTTCATGATTTGTGTCCAAGTACTTTTAATATAACCTCTGTCCTTCCTCCTGCTACAAATTTCTGCCCTCCCTCTACTGGCCTTGTCAGTATTGTCCAGGCCTTTAGGAGAGTTGAGGGTTATATGCCCTATTGAAACAGATAGGAATGTAAGGCTTTTTCTACTGGCTGCCATAGTCGATCCACTAACAGGCTGCTACTACTGAAAAGGAATCGAGGAGAGGCACTTAAGCTTGTGAAGGTCTGCGGATACTGTGTTGGTGCTGCCCACTATGAGTTGGATGGACGTGGATCAAGAAGGTTTAGCTTAAGTCTCTAACTTTTGATCTAATGTCATTTTATTTGTTCCTCAGCTAATGTGTCTCTGATCCATCTCTGCCACTTTCACTAGATTCACGGATCCAAAACTCCAGCTCCTCCCGTACCCATAATGCCCCACTAACCTAACATACTTTAGATCTTATTTGCCACGTTTTTGTTCAGAACGTAGATCTAGTCTCAACCCTTTGGGTGAAATTTTCAAAATTTGCAAGTTGTAAGTTTACTTTTTTTGAATTTTGTATATCTAATATCATTCACACTCTCCCTTATTCCCATTAGTTATCAAGTTCTATTCTGTTTGTCCATTAGGCTATTCTTTCCTACTGTTTTATTGTTGGGTACTCTTCGAGGTGCCATTGTTGGTACTTTCCTTTCTTCTACCATAATTCTTTCCTTTCTTCCCTTTAGATGGTATTTCTAGATACCATTGTTGGTATTTTTTTTAGGATCAAAAAATTTACTTTGGCTTAATTTCCTTCCTGTTCTATTTGAAATGGGTAACAGATTGACTGGTTTTAAAAATGGACTTCTTGTGGGCATAAGATCCCCAGTTCTGAGGCTCATAGGGAATGTGTATACTGTCTGGGTGTTGCCCATTTAGACACCGTTCTTTTTATGCTGGATTTAATTCCAGGGTTCTTAGCAACAGGAAAAATAAGTTGGTGAAAGGTCATAGTCAGTCTTCCTCTGTAGCAACTGAGGCTCAATCCCCCTCAGAGGCCTGAAAAGGGGAAGACTGATTCGACCCAGAGTATAAAGACCCTAGGAAAAGGTCCCTGGACCATTCTCCCATAGCAACTCAACTCTGAGCCTCCGTGACCATTCTACCACATCCACTCTACTCTGGGCCTCCTGCCAAGATCTCAAATTAGTCAGATTCTCAACACCTTTGGATCTTGCTTCATCGAAGCAGAGGTTGCCTGGGATTCAATCACCTGGGTTTTTGCTGGAGCAGATCTCTCCTCAGCTCCACTCTGTTTCTTCAAGAAACCCCTAGGAAGCATTCCAGCCACCATTAACCAGATCCCTCTTTCAGATCCTCCAGGGGCTTGTCTGAAGTAGAGAGAGGAAGCTGAGGAAGTTCCGCAGAGGTGAGATCCAGATGGGAGTAATCCCTGCTTCTCCCATTGGACCTGTGATCCTGCTGTCCTCTGAACTAATATCTCTTCCTCTGATCTGTCCTGTGGTTTCAAAGCCCTCTGATCTGAGATCTTTGAGGGTGTCTTTGTTGGGTCCGAAGACAGGTGGTTCTTCGACTGCTTCTGAATCACCTGGCTTACACGCTTTCAGCGTGTGAGGACTCTCAGAACCAAGATGTCTGCTCCAGTGGGTTGGAGTAGACTCCAAAGTTATCAGAGTAGTCCTTGCCTCTAGGTGCTTTGGCAGTGGACAGCTCCGGTCTGACTTCCTCCTTGAGGCAGGGATCTGGGGGTCTTCAAGACTTGTTAGCACAGGGGTTTTCAGCTCCTGTGCTGCATGCTTCTCTTCTCTTACTTTTTCCACTTTCAAAGTAGTGGAGAGGGCTTTCTCCCTGCTTAGAAAAAGAACACCCTTGCCTCCCTTGGATCCTGCTTCTCTTCCACCGTTTGGTTTGAGATCTTTGCCTCTCACTTGTATTCCACTAGGACAGCCTACCTGATTGAGCCTCCAGTCAGTCCTTCAGGTCTCCCATGCCACGTCCAATACATCACCAGACCATCCCACTGATGAGGACTCTAGGATGTGAATGTATAAGAGGGAGACCACTGGAGTTCCATTAATAATATTTCATTGAAGGCACTGATTTTGATGAAGGGGAAAGTCCCCGAAATCTCCACATGAGGATATTTTCTCTGGAGAAATACTAGAAGTTGTAAAGGAAAAAGGTGGATGGTCTTTCGAACCCCCTTCCCAGGAAGAGTCTTTCTGGAGGCCTTCAGGTCTGGCCTAGCTAAGTATTGGGTGACCCCTGTCCCCCCACCTCAGCTGATAAACTAATAGATCTTGTCTTATGCCATGCATGGAAGGAACTGGATACTATGGAGCCAATTCCCAAGCGTCCAGACCAGTTTTAGCAGCAGCCCCCTCCCCCTTAACAGGTCCCAGTAGATGCTATGGTTGGAGCAGCAGCCACCAAAAAAAAGCTTACAGAACACTTCTGTCCATCCCCCTAACAGGGAGTCTAAGGCCTTGGACTGATTTGTAAAGTGCTTTTACACCTCAGTGACCTTTGTCCTGAGGTTGTTGAATTATTTGGCAAACTTTACCAGGTTGCAAAAAGAATTGATAAAGGAACTTTCCAAATCTTTCTGGGTCCATGTCTGTGGGGGACCATAGTAAAGTTTCTTCACAGCTTGCCACCCTTCAGTCCATATCTAATGCATCCATTAGGTTGATTTTCCATGCTGCAGAGGGCTCCTCAAGGGTGGTGGGTTTGGACATAACTGTCAGTACACATGTCTGGATGTGCTTGTGTAATTTTGTGGAGCCCTTTAAGTTTGTTCATCAGTGCTCCGTTTGATGGATCTTCTCTCTTCGTCCCAATAGTGAAGGAAATGCTCTCCAGAAGTGAGCTGAAGGGAAAGACCTTGGGTGGTGTTGGGATCAGTTTCCCTACTCCTAAGAGATCCTTTTCATGAAGTCAACGAGAAAGTAGAATGTGGTTTTGTAAATCCCAAGGTCCTTTCCAAGACTAATGAGAAGATGGTTCTCCAGAGGCAGACAGGGGGTCTTTAATGGAGGATGCTGTCCTTGCTGCAGAGTTGGCCTGCAAAACCAGGGATTTGAGGATAGAGTTCATAGGTGCTCATCTAGACATAATCCGTCAGATAGCATGTCTGCCTCCAACAAGAGTACAGATCTGCAGATCCCAAGTAAAGGAAGTGATCTCACATTCTTTTCCTCCAGCGCAACTAAATTTGCAGCATTGGGGTCGATGGCAGCAGAGATAACTCTTAACTCTAGGTCCATTGGCAAGAAATTGTGTGTGGATTGTACAGTGGACCCTATCAGTTCAGTGGTCTGTTCAACAACCCTTATGCATTCCAGTCAGGATTACACAAATTTGCAAGGAACACCTACTGTGGTATATCCCTTAATTAAGTTTCTCAGGGCCGCCCCTTTTCTTTTAACTGTCCAGTGGGCCACATTGACCACAGATGCCTCCTATAGCAGGGGGTGGCATTTCTTGGGAAGAACAGCCCAAGGAACATGGTCCCCTTGAGGTCAGTTTTCATATCAGTGTCTTGGAGACGAGTGTCCTAGTGTTGCAAGCCTTCCAAGGAGCTCTCGCCTCCAGCACAGTTGTGATCCAGTCAGACAATACTTCTGTGGTTTGGTACATCAACAAAAAGGGAGGACCATGTCCTATCCTCTGTTATGAGTCAGTGACCAATCTCTTCTTGTCACTTTCTCACTACAGCACTTATACTAGGGAACTACAAATTGCTTGCAGACAAGCTAGGCAGGTCCATTCTGATCCTTCACAAGTGGCAGAATTTTGTCGATGGGGCCAGCCATGTTGAGATCTCCTTGCACCCCCCCCCCCCCACACACACACACACACGTCCAACCGGTCCTTCATCCTGAATCCTTCCTCGAGGAGAGTCACTGAGCAATGCTGTAGTCCACAATTGCCCCCCCAGTCTCCTCAATGCTTATCCTCCTTTATGTTTACTCCCCAAGTTTCTGCATAAAGCCTATTGGTTGAAAAGTTCAGTAATCTTTATTGCATCTTTTTGGCTTCGTCCTAATTTGTTTTCCCTTTCTGTAGTCTTATCTTCTGTATCCGCCGTGGATGTTGGACCCCAGTCCAGACCTCATATGTCATCCTATAGGGATACTTCATCTGGGCATACAGGCCTCAACATAACAGCATGTTTTTTCTAGATTCAGCGATGGCTAGACAGCCCAGACTTTCTTCCCTGATCCGACATTTCCTTTATTTCCTTTTGTCCTTTCCAAAGTCTTCCACAAGTCGGTTTACAGAAATAAATGTAAAAGTTTTTCTATTTGGGTGATCCAGAGAAATTTTGATCCTTTTTTCTGCCTCTGCTTCTATGGTCCTAGATTTTTTTTTTTTAAGCATCATTCTTCCAAATGGAAGGGGGGTTCTGTCATCAAAGCCCAGCTGGTTATGTCTAATTTTCATTCTGGTAAAAACCACGTTCCTTTGGTTTCTGTTAAGTTGTGCAAGACCTTTCTGAAAGGCACCATTTTACTTAGGTCCCCAGTCAAGGACCCTACTCCTCTTTGGGAGTTGTCTGTTTTACTTCAAAGCTTGACTCAGTCCATTTGAACCTTCCACAAAATCAGACCTAAAATTGTTGTCTTGGAAGACCATTCCTAGTTGCCATTACATCAGAGTATCTGAACTCCATGCCTTTTCTTCCAAGACTACGTATCTTTATGTTGTAACTCATTCTTTCTCCCTAAGATGGCTTCTGACTCTAACATTAATCAGGTCATCAACCTCATGGTTTTCTTCCCAAAATTTTTCATTAAAGGTGAGTATGTGCTGCGTCTTATGGATGTTTACAGGCATCTTTGTTTTTATCTTGATCAAACCAAAGAGTTTTAGAAAATCTGACCAATTGTCTGTCTCCTTTTCTCAAAACAGATTGGCAAGGCAGTTTCCAAAGTGACTTTAACCAAATGGTTGACTGCATGTCCATCAGTATACAAAGAGGTTTCTTTGCTTAAGCCACCAAGGGCACATTCAACGAGGTCTATGGTCACACCTTCGGCCTTTTGGTTAAGCGATACAATAGGTGATATTGTGCAGCTGCCACTTGGTGCAATGCCCATACCTTTATTGCACAATTCAAACTGGATCTGATTTCTAGGAACAGAACTGCTTTTGGCTCTGCAGAATTCTGAAATGTCCTACCATGAGGACCACCCAGGGTTTTCTGGCTTGGGACTCTGTCCCATCAGTTGAGGAAAGAATGAAAATGACATCATCAGATACTAAAGTTATGTACTCGCCATAAAGATAGATCTGTTATCCATTTTCATTTTTCCTCATTTTACCACCCTCCTAACCTTGTTTCTTGTCTTCCTGGAGGACACCTGGGCACTTTTTCTTGGTTACCTAGCATTTCTTGTTTGAGTTTTTTTTTCTCTGCTGTTTCTTTTCAACTGATTATGCAAAGAATAAAAATATTGTTTTTTGTGTCGGCAAACTCCGTCTGAGGTATGTTAGGATTATAGGGCATTGTGGGTAAAGGAGGATCTTGAGAGTTGGATCTATGAATCTTGTGAAAGCAGCCGAGCTGGATCCGAGACCCATCAGTTGAGGAAGAATGAAAAGAATAAAAGTGAGCAACACAGATCCATTGTCATGGTGAGTAACATAACTTTTTTTAGCTGTAATAAGATATTTTTGAATTTTTTTTTTTTTTTTGGAGACTTTCTCCGCTTGCTACTTAAACGGCAACTATATTTCCTAATGCACTTGTCAGGCACTTACAGATATTTGTTCAGAAAGTGTCTGGCCTCTGATTACTCTGATTAAAGGGTAGGTTGACTCACTTTGCAAAAAAAAAAAAACGCAGAATTGGCATTTGCTTTGTCTTTGACCAGATGAACTTTTGTATCCTTAAAGCAGTGGTTTACTTTGAAATAGTAATTAAAGTCATGATGTCTCAGTAGTTTTGAGTCCACTTGTGTATGATTTTAATTTGATATCTTTCGATGTCTTTCTGTTCATCTGTTGCAGTATTCTTTACATGAGGACATTGCCTGCCCAGGTGACCCAACATCGGCCAGTATACCAAAGTCTTTTACTACTGTAGAGTGCTTGGTATGTCTCACGTAGGCGGCTATTGGACATAGGTCATGAAGGAGACACATGTGCACACCATCACCAGACATATTTTGCTGCAAGTCCCAGACGTCACTTTGCTACTTGAATTGAGTTTTTCTACTAAGGATAACTACCCCGTTGGGGACCTTTTGTTGCTGTGCTGCCTTTCCTTTGAGTTAGTTGTCCAAAAAAGGGAAGTCTGATTGTAGAAGACAGATTCCACACAGATAGTCATTCTTGGTGCCTGTTTTGTCTTGGGTGCCACCATGACCATAAAACCTGTTCTGTCTGCCAGTCTTTTGTCCCCAAGACCCTTTGAAGCTGACTTTCGTCCCTCACAGTATACTATACTTAGAAAACCAGCGCTTGAAAATTCTTCCTAAAAGCGCGATGGGTTCCTCTGGCCCAACGACCAAGCCTACTTTGAAGCGGAAGGCAAAAAGGCCTAGGCCCAAAGCTTCAGATGCACTTCTCCTGCAGACGTTTCTCCCAAGGCGCATGATAGCCCAGTGATGCTCTGTGCTTTGGATCCCGATCCTTAGACCAAACCTGTGTTGCAGCCCGCTTTAGAACTGGACACCAGCACATCCAGAGAAGCCTCACAAATATCCAGTACTGATGTCCAGGGGGGAGCCAAGGCTCATCCTATTGGAAGGCCCTAGGGTAATCATGCAAATCTTAGTGAGGGAAGAAGTCAGATTAGATTTGCTTGAATGCAGGCTTGCGTCCAAATCCCCGACCTTACATCGAATGGATGTTCTTGCTAAGAAAAAAACAGAAAACTAAACATTTATTACCTCTTCCAGACCCTCAGAGTGGCAACGTTTTGCCCAAGAATTATTAAAGACCTTCGTGTCCCTGAGGTCTACTGCTGTCGGTCCCCTGCTCCTCCTGTGTCCTGGCCTACTTCCCCCCAAAAGAGAGTAAGACAACAACCTACTTGAGAAGGAGGGTCTTTCTTCAGATGTTGGTAGTGACTCAGCCTACTCCTCACAAATTCCCTCCCCATTAGACTATGCTTCCCCTGAGGAAGATTCCAATGGGACGTACTCCCCTAGGGAGGAAATCTCATTTGGGGGAAACCCTTTTAAAAATGAGAGACCACTTCAAGTGCGACAGTTCTTAAATGTCAGAGGTACAAAAGAGGTACTAAGACCTTCCTCAGATGGAAACTCCCAGCAGCTCAGCTATCCCTCCAGGCAGCCCTGCCTTTCTGGATGCCTTTGCTTCCACTTTCGTACTCCCTGACTCTTGGGCTCCGTCTCCTAAGAAGCCGGACAGATATTATGAAGTCCCTCAAGACAACGTTTTCCTATTTAAGGCTCCTGTGGTGGACCCCCCTGTCATCTCTATAGCCTTAAACAAGGCTTAGAGATCCATTCCTTCCACTTCTCTCCTGCCTTCTGGCAAAGACAGTAGGCAACTAGAGAGGTAGGGGAAGAAAATGTACACTTTGCCTACTCTACCTTTCAGGGCGTTGAATTATCAGACTCATATGACCAAGTGATGTTCTTCGTTCCACATTGCTGCAGTCCTTACTATTGGGTAGTCCGCTGTCCAGTCGGCCCGAATACCAGAGTATATGGCTGACGTCGGTCAGGGCGCATTAGACTGACGTCAGTACGTCAGGGTACTAATGCGCATGACCGACGTCATATCCTCAGTCTTTTTTGCCGCATGGTCCGATGCAGAAGCAGTTTTGCGAGTGCAGGTTGGCGTTCTGAAATATTTCCGAAACCGGAGTTTCAGACCGAATCAGAGTTGGCTAAGTACCCGTTGGGGAACATTTTCGTTTTTTCTTGCCTCAGTATTTAACCGGATGTCAGAAAAAGTGAATAACTGTATTTCTTGTGGGAAACAGATACCTCATAGGGATTACCATACCTTGTGTATACCTTGTTTAGGGCCTGAGCACGACGTTGTTGGTTGCCGCTCTTGTGCTAGGTTTAACAAACGCACTATTAAGAGGAGGTTAGACTGTGCCAGGTTAGTGTTTGGGAAGCGTTGCAATTATAAAATGCCGCCGGCTGCTCCGACTCCCGCTTCGCCCAAGAAGCTTAAGGGCAAAACAGCGAAGCCTAGGGTTGATGAACCGCAGTCCCGGACGTCGGTTCTTTAGAAGGCTCAGTGGAGCCAGAGGTTTTGCCAGGAGTTTCTATGGAGTCTCAGGCAGAAACTTTACTGTTACAGGATGTGCCTTCTCAGGAGGTAGGCCAGGCTGAGGGGCTTCGCAGGTAACTGTTCTTCCCTCTCTTCCCAAGGTAGTTAGAGCCTCTCCTTCTGTTGCCAAAACTTCTTTGAGAGGTAGGCCAAGTTCAGCTTCAGTGGGGGCTTCTCCTAGCATTTCGGGTTCTGTACCTAAGAAACATATGCTTAAAATGGCAGAAGATTTGATTACTATGATTAGAGGTTCTATGCCCCTCCTGATAAGAGGCCCAGGGTGGAACCGAGTTTGATAGTTTTGAACAGTGTTCAGAGGCTTCTGAGTCTTCTGTGGAAGATTTGCAGGAGTATCCTCCTTATTCTGATTCTGATGTGGATGATTCCACTCCTACAGCTTCTCCTCCTGAGGATTTCTCATTTTCAGAGACTCTGCATTCCATGAGGGAGCACTTTAAATGGGAAGGCCAGGATTACTCTGATTCCAGGAAAAGGCTTAGGGAATTCTTGTTTTACCCCAGCATAGGCCCTTAGCTATACCTCCTGTGTTGAATGTGGTGGAAGATGTTTTTGCAGAGGCTTCCCTGAACCCTGACTCTTTGCCTCCTGCTCCTGTTAAACCCGATAGGTACTATAGGGTGCCTGAAGCTCATAAGTATTTGTTTAAGAGTCCTAGGGCGGACCCAGAAACTGTTTCTCAGGGGCCTAAAGGTGTTAAGGCCTCTGTGGTTAAAAATCCTGTTCCCACTGATAGAGGCAAGGGCTTTGGATAGGTGGGGAAAGAAAGTGTATACTTCTTCCACTCTAGCCATGAGAGCGTTGAATTGTCAGTTTCACATGCTAAAATATCAAAATTATCTCCTTTCACAATTGAAATCTAAGGTGGATGCTTTGGCGGAAGGTATTGAGTGTAAAGAGTTGCTGGATTTGGTTCATGTGTCTGAACAAGTGGGTAAGCATTCTTTGCAATGTGGTTTTGATGCTGTACAGGCCTCCTCGAGGGTGGCTGCCACTAGTTCTGTTCTTCGCAGGCATGCCTGGTTGAGGGATCAGAATTTAGCTGAGCATGTTAAGACAAGGATTTTGGATGCTCCTTTACAGTCTGATGTGTTGTTTGGTTAAGCCTGTGGAAGCAGTTTTAAAGAAAATGGAGGACAAAGCTAAGTCTATGCAAACTGTTAAAGATTTTTGCAGGTGCAGCCACCGAAGTTTAGTAGAAATTGGCCTGCTAAGGGGTGGACATATCCTGCTTATGATTCCCAGTCTAGGGGTAGGTCTAGACGTGGTAGGGGCAGAGCTCAAGGTTCTTTTAGGCCTAGAACAGGAGTTCACCTGCTCAGACTTCTGGTGAGGGCAGGGGTCAGTCCTTTCGTAAACAGACCCAATGACCTGCCTTTTCAGCTGCCAGTAGATTCTCGTCTGGTAGCTCCTTTGGGAGGAAGACTGTCTCTTTTCAAAGAAAATTGGGATTTAATTACTCAAGACAGATGGGTGTTGGATATCATTCACCACGGTTACAGGTTTTATTTCCATACAATGCCTCCTTTCAAAGGCATGCCTGTCGTTCCTCCTCCACATAGTATAGAGGCTCACAAGCAAATTTCTCAGTTACTCCAGATGGGGGCCATTCAGCCAGTTCCTGTATCAGAAAGGGGCCTAGGATTTTATTCTCGCCTGTTCCTAGTAGCAAAGAAGGGGAACACGTGGAGACCAATTTTGGATTTATCTCTCCTCAACACTTATCTGGACATTCCCAAGTTCAAGATGTTGACGTTACAACAGCTTTTACCTCTGCTGGGCAAAGATCACTGGATGGTAACTTTAGATCTCAAGGAAGCTTACCTTAATGTGCCTATAAGGCTAAGTTGCAGGAAGTATCTGCGGTTTCGAGCTGGAAATTCTCATTATCAGTTCTCTGCATTGCCCTTTGGCTTATCTACTGTGCCCAGAGTATTCACAAAGGTTCTGGCTCCAGTGATAGCTTACTTCAGGCTACAAGGAATTCAAATCTATCCTTACTTGGACGACTGCCTGATTCTGGCTCAAGAAAAGGAAGACCTTCTACAGCATCTGGAATATGTTATAGCAGTGCTAAGATGCCTAGGGTATTCTGTGAACGAAATAAAGTCCAGTCTAGTACCCTCTCAAGACATGTGCTTTCTGGGTGTGAGACTGAATACAGCAGCCCAGATGGCCTTTTTAACCCCGGACAAACAAAAGAGTCTATCACTTTACTTCCATCAACTATCTCATCAGTCCGTGCTGACTGCAAGGACAGTCCTTCAAGCATTAGGGTTCATGGCATCTTGTATTCTGGTGCTTCCCAATGCCAAACTGCATATGAGGAAGCTACAATGGTATCTCAAAATGTATGGACACAGCACTGCCAGGATTTGGACACTGTCATTCAAATAATACCTTGCCTTCAAAAAGAATTTTTGTGGTGGGCTCAGGAATGTCACCTAAACAAGGGACTCTCTGTGACCCGGCCAGAGGCGAGTCAGATTTTAACGACAGATGCCTCGGACATTGCTTGGGAGCTCATCTAAATCGAAAGTGGATACAAGACAAGTGGCCTGCCAGACTACAGCATCTACATATCAACATGAAGGAGATGTTAGCAGTCCAGTTTGCATTAATGGCTTTCAAGGAGTTACTTCTTCCAGGGCAGGTGTTGATTCTAACAGACAACACAACTGTCATGTGGTACATCAACAAGCAAGGGGAACACATTCTTATCCTCTATGCAGGCAAGCAATGATTTTATGGGAGACTGCGCTAAGCTTGCAACTAACTCTTCAGGCAAGGTTTCTGCCGCGAGCACAGAACTCCTTAGCAGATGTGTTAAGCAGACAAATCATGGATCCCCACGAGTGGAAACTGGATCTTCATGTATTTCAGAAATTGACAGTGTCATGGGGAACTCCAGACATAGATCTGTTCGCTTCTCCACTAAACCACCAGCTGCCAAAGTATTGCACAAAGGGGTTTCATCACACAGCTTGGAAAGTGGATGCTCTGTCTTTCAGTTGGAAAAACCTTCATGTGTATGCCTTTCCACCTCTGCCTCTTCTTCCAAAGGTACTATTAAAGGTCAGACAAGACAGGCCAAGGATGATTTTGATAGCTCCAGATTGGCCTCGGCAACACTGGTACCCACTACTACGGAGTCTGGTAAAGAAGCCTCCATGGCCTTTACCTCTGATTCCTCATCTGTTATCTCAGAAGGACGGTCATCTGCTCAATGTCAAGCTTCACTCTCTTCATCTAACAGCCTGGCATATTCTGTGTTGAAACACAGCAGGTCTCAACTTCCTCAACAAGTTTTAAATGTGATTATGGAAGCTAGAAGACCTAGTACAAGGAAAGTGTACGCAGAAAAATGGAAGATATTTTTATTTTGGAGTACAGCAAAGAATTTGGAGATTTCTGAGCCTAATTTGAGTGTGGCTCTTCAATATCTTACTGAGTTATTGGACAAAGGTTTGTCCTTCTCTTCCATTAAGATTCATGCTGCAGCAATTTCAGCTCACTATGATTGTGACCCACCATTGTTTTCGCATCCTTTGTTCAAGCAGTTTCTTAGAGGGGCAAAGAATATAAGACCCCACGTAGAGCTCCTACTCCTGCTTGGGATCTCAATTTTGTGTTGGAAAAACTTACTCTACAACCTTTTGAGCCTGCGGCTACTGCTGAATTGAAATACTTGTCATGGAAGACTGCTTTTCTGTTGGCTATTACTTCTGCAAGAAGGGTGTCTGAGTTGCAGGCCCTTATGGCAGTAGAGCCCTTTTGATTTTCCATAAGGATAGGGTATCATTACGTACTAATCCTTCCTTTATGCCTAAGGTGGTTTCTAGTGTGGCTTTAAACCAAACTATTCATTTGCCTACTTTTATGCAGACCCCCAAAATAAAGGGGAAAAGATTTTGCACACTTTAGATGTACACAGGCAATTGCGTTATTATTTAAGCAGGACTAAGGATTTTAGGCAGTCTCAGCAGTTGTTTGTTTCTTTTGCTTTGAGTTCAGGGCAAGCCTGTGTCAAAACAAACTATTTCTAGGTGGATTGGCTTTTGCATTGCATTTTGTTATTCCCATCATGGCAAGGAGATTCCAGCTGGGATTAGGCCTCATTCCACTAGGGCTACTGCCACTTCAACAGCATTTCTAAGGGGGGTGGCAACTAAGGATATTTTGGAGGCAGCTACTTGGAGTTCAGTGCATACTTTCTCTAAGCATTATCACCTTCCTATCTACTCTAAGTCTAGGGCTGGTTTTGCCACAGCTGTTTTGCAGGGCATGTTGTCAGCTCCTACTTCTTTATGATTTGCCAGCCTCCCTTACCTCTGCTTTGGGATTCTACCCAATAGTAAGGACTGCAGCAATGTGGAACGAAGAACATAGTACAGTTTTGTACCTACCATAAATGTAGATGTTCGAGGATCCACATTGCTGCAGTCCAATCCTCCCTCCTTCCCCTCTGTGTTTAGGGGTGGTTGTGTAGGTGAGGTTATATGTTGATATTTTTGTATATATTGTACATAATTTTGGTGCAGGTATTTTGGCCTTGTCTTTTTAGGGTCTTCTGACATCTGGGGCAAGAAAAGACTGAGGATATGACGTCGGTCATGCGCATTAGTACCCTGACGTACTGACGTCAGTCTAATGCGCCCTGACCGACGTCAGCCATATACTCTGGTATTCGGGCCGACTGGACAGCGGACTACCCAATAGTAAGGACTGCAGCAATGTGGATCCTCGAACATCTACATTTATGGTAGGTACAAAACTGTACTTTCTCTGGGACTTGTCACAACCATAAAAAAATTGTTTCCGACGTGCCACATTTAGAAAACAAGGCCTTGGTCTCCTCCCTGATTGCTGCATCCTCCCAGATGGCCCGTCGCTCTATAAAAATGCAGCTATGATTCTGTTGAGGCTGCTTTCAGGGCTGCAGCTTCTGCCTCAGTGCTGAGATTTCTTTGGTTGAGAGTTCAACTCCTCCCTGAAGACATCAAGGCAAAGCTCGTGGATGCTCCTCGTGACAACTCTGCCTTATTTGATAAGGCTTCAGCTGATCCCTTTTAATCACTGCAGGAAAAGAGTTGAGATCTCTTGCATATCTTGGTTTCTCTAGTCCCAAAATTTCATAGGATCTGTACTTCCAGCAGATTTTTGTCCACAGACAAACCCGGGCCTCTCAATCCAACTACTCCAAGGAGGAGCAAGAAACCTCATCTCATCCTAGCGTCCCCCCCCTCCCCTCCCCTCCTCACACACTTTTTCCTGACAGATTAGGTTCTTCCTGACTCCTCAGGACTCCCTTATTCTACCTGTCTCTCCCTACCCCTGTATGTATCCCTTTCAGCCTGGAAACTGATCACACAAGACACCTTGGTCTTGTACATCATAAAACACAGATATTTCATGACATGACACACTATGCCTTCCTTCAGAGTCATCCCGCAACCACCTGTAGAACAGGTAGCCTTCTTCCACCAAGTACTGGCAAACCTGCTACAACAGGGAACCATACAGTCAGTGCCCAGACACCAGAAAGAAACAGGCTTGTACTCTCGCATGTTTCTAGTAACCAGAAAGGAAGGTGCCTGGAGAGACCCATCCTACATTTTTCCTTCAGCACCTTCCTAAAGGTGCTGTCCTTCAAAATGCTCACCCTTCAGACCCCTGTTTCTTATTCTGATCCTTCCTCTGGCCTTTCTGGTGCCCATAGACACCAGACAGTCATCTGCATATTCCCATTCATCCCAATTTCTGTATGGGATCCTGACACTTTCAGTTTTCGGCCTTGCGTTTTGGTCTTTCTACAGCTTCAAGGGTTTTCATAAAATGCTTAGCCCCAGTAGTCGCATCCAGCAGACTACAGGGCATTCAAATTTCCCTTACCTGGACGACGACCTGTTCCAGGCAGACACCCCAGAGGAACTACTGAGGAACCTCCACTCCGCCATTGTTATCCTACGACTAGAATTCACAATCAACTTCAGAAAATCTGCCATCACCCCATCCCAGGATCTTTTCTTTCTGGGGTGCAGATTCCAAACAGAGCGATGCTTTGCTAGAGATGGCCTGCATCTGTCACCCCTGGGCTTCCGGATACTGGCTAAGGCTCTTGCCACCCCTATAGTGCCTTTCTTTGGCGGTGTTCCAAAGACCAAATTACCATCCTAACAGCTAAAAACAAATGCAATCTGTGAATGTTAAGTTGTCAATCTCGCCTTCATTCTTGCTGGATGGGTTCGGAGCCTACTAAACTCGAGAGCTAATTCCACCGGCTCGAGGCTCCCCTATATCCCACAATGCTAGGCGGTAACCACTCAGATCTCGTTTGCCGGTTAGCTGTGAGATACTTTCTTCTACCGGCTATGGCAGGTTAGTGATTTTTTTCTAGTTAAAAACTTGAAATATCTACCCCTATCCTTTTTATTTAGTCAAGTTTATAGTACAGGGTATCCTTTTAGTTTAAATCGGGTCTTCCCACGATTTTATTCCCTTTTCATTCCCTTTTAAGTTCTAGGCCTTTGGCCCACTCCCCTTTTTCCCTTTGTCATTCAGTGTGATTGGGTTTTTCCTTTTTGGTTAAAGGGTGTGTCTGTGTCTTTTTTGTATACAGTCTCTTTTTCTGGGATGTCTAAAGACTCCAAGGTCTTAGGCTTCAAGAAGTGTGACTTGTGCTGTCAGAAAATGTCTCTGACAGACGGTCACACTTCTTGTGTATATTGCCTGGGACCTTTGCACCTGCAGGACTCCTGTGCTGTTTGCCATGCATTCAGCCCGAGAGTCCTGCAGGAACGCAAAAATAAACTTATTCTTCGAGGCTTATTAAAGCCTGAAGGCCCCTCGACCCAGTCTGCGTCGGGGAAACCTTCAAAGACTTCCAGGCCGTCGGCTCCAGCTTCAGAGCCGTCCGCTGGGAGCATTAAGGCTGCTTCGACATCGGCTCCAGCTGGAGTCGATGTTTCGAAGACTCACAGTTACCTCTGCTCCGGCCGGAGCCGAGGGTGCTAAGACTCAGTCGGCTCCGATAGTTTTATCGGAGCCAACTTCTAAGAAGAGGTCAAGGTCCCCTTCCATCGGCTCCATCCACTCCTCTTCTGTCGGAGCAGAGCCATAGGTCCCATTCCTGTTGGTCCTCCAGGCTGTCCGACCATGACTTACAAAGGGTGGTGAATAGACTTCTCAAGTCCGAGGCACTGGCCCAAATGCTGCATAGCCCTACTCAGCAGTCAGCGGCTATTCCCATCCCTGCTTCTGTTCCTCCTCAGACTCCTTTGAGTTCGGAGCCGGGGCTCGTCGGAGCTGTGGCTGTCAATGCGTTGGAGCATCCCTTTCGGCTCCGTCTGCTCCGATTTCCTCTTTGGAGGGATCTCGGCGCCGGGCTTCCCTCGTCTGCTCCGAGGGGGCGAGTGGCATCGGACCCTTGTCCTACCCCGTTCTCCCTCTTGGAGCGTCGGCGCTGATGAGTTCGGCTCCGACATCGGCCTTGGAGCCATCCCTGTCGGTGCCGGGGGGGGGGGGGTCCTTGTCTCCTCGGAGCGGGGACCTTCGGCCTTGGCTGATTGGGGCGCCTTTGAGGTCATGCGAGCGTGCTAGACCCCGTGTCTACCCCATGGTCAGCTCCGTCAGCTCCTCCCTCTTCAGTGCCTGCAGTGGTTTCTACCCACCCCCTTGTACCAGACCGTAGAGAGCCAGCCCCTCAGGTTTCCCCATTGGGAATATCCTCTTCTTCCGAGGCTTCTCCTGATCTGGCAGGGGAACCCCCTTTGGAAGAGACAGTGCAAGAGGAAGCACATTGACTCCCCTGAGTCTGTCACCTCGGACACCGACTTGGAGTAATCTGAAGGTTCCCCTCGGTCCCCCTCTGAGGATGTCTCTTTTGCTGACATCCTTGAAATCCTTAAACAGAGGGGGAACTGACCCGCCCTTAACCCTTCAGAGGACGAGTCGGTCTACCTTGAGGCGTTTGGCTCTCGCCCTTCCACCTCCTGGGTGTCTCCTCCCTTTGACCTCCTCATGGAAGTGGTGACAAGGAAGGCTTGGACGGCCCCTGATTCGGTGGAACATACCCCAAGGAGGCCATCAAAATTTATTACTGCCCCTAAAGAGAAACAGTTCTTATCTAAAGGTGTCTCTGTTGATGCCATGGTGGTGGCCGCAGCCCCTAAGAAGGAATTAGCCGATCCTTCGGTATCTGTCCATCCTCCTAATAAGGAGTCTGGACCATGGACAGGTAGGTAAGCGGATGTTTTCCTCAGCGACCATTGCCATGCGGTCGCTGAACTACTTGTCACTTCACCCGTCTCCAGAGGGATTTACTCAAGGATATGGGTGATGCTATGCAGGATCCAACAGCTGAGGGGTTCCAAGACAAAATGAACTCCCAGTTGGCAACCCTGAATTCGATTGTCAACTCCTCCATGCGGCTTATCTCATATGCGGCTGATGGGGCGAGTAGGTCCGCAGGCACAGGTGTAGCTTTATGATGCCATGCCTGGATGCGGCTTTGCAATTTTACGGACCCTTTCAAGGTGTCCTTCACCAATTCCCCCTTTGATGGTTCAACTTTGTTTGGACCTCAGGTGAAGGATACATTGACTAGGTGCGAGCAGGAAGGTAAGACTCTCTCTGCCGTAGGAGTCTGTTTTTCTACCCCTTCCAGACCTTATCCCAAAGGTCAAAAGGGGGGGGGGAATGTGGTTCCGCAAACCACAAGGAGTCTCATCTGACGCACAAAGTCGATTCCCCTCTAAAGGCAGAGGGGGGAACAACAATAGACGATGCCCTAGGGGCAGAGGTGGTCCGCAAAACCAGGGTTCCAGAGAGACTTTCTCTGATAAACCCTTTCAGCATCCCTGAGGAGCTGCCCGGCTGTCCACCTTCAGAGGCAGTCAGGGGAAGATTATCACTGTACCCAGAAGCCTGGCTTTCCCTCACTCAAGACAAATGGTTACAGTCGATCATATCCGAGGGTTACAAAATCCCCTTTATTCACATCCCATCCCAACCCAAAGGATCCCTTCCAGACGTTCCACCCAGTCTAAGGGAACAAGCAGCGTTAGAAATATCAAAGCTGCTGTCAAAAAGAGCTATCCAGCCAGTCCCAGCAGACCAGCAAGGATCCGGAATCTACTCCAAATTCTTTTTGGTACCAAAAAAAAACGGGACTGGAGACCAATACTGGATCTCAGCAAGCTAAACAAGTATGTGAAGAAAACAAAATTCCGGATGGTCACACTACAGTCCATTCTACCCTTCTTGGGTCAGGACAATTGGGTGTGCTCGATAGACCTTCAGGATGCGTACTACCATATCAAAATGCACAGACGCTCCAGGAGGTTTCTCCGCTTCAGGCTGGGAGCCAGTCATTACCAGTTCAGAGCCCTGCCCTTTGGTCTCACTACAGCCCCACGAGTGTTCACCAAATGTATGGCAGTGGTTACGGCTCACTTGAGAGGTCAAGGATTCCAGGTGTTTCCATATTTGGACGACTGGCTCCTTACCGCCACCACCAGGCGTCAACTTCTTCTATCCAGAGACTTCACCATTCAAACTTGCCAAGCTCTGGGCATTTCAGTAAATTTCGAAAAATCTGCCTTGTCGCCTTGTCAATCTATTATCTTTATAGGCGCCACCTTAGACACAGTTCATCTTTCTGCCAGACTGACAGAGCAGAGAGTATCAGATATCCGCAAACACGTTTATCTTCTGCTTCAATGCAACAAGATCAGAGCCAGGGTAGTCTTGAAGGTATTAGGACTCATGGCGGCTACCATTACACTTCCCCCTTAGCTCATTTTCACATGCGGATCCTCCAGTGGATGCTGTTTTCTCAATGGTCCTTCCAACAGCTCCCGATGTCTCACATCATTCTGCTAACCCAATCATGCAAGAATCACCTGTCTTGGTGGATGACATCACCTCAAGTTCTTCAGGGCAGACCCTTCATCCCTCCCTCCCCAATTGCCACGGTGACAATGGACGCCTCCCTGATCGGGGGGGGCATTATCAGGGCAGGACAGTCCAGGGCACGTGGCAATCTTTCGAGTACCACTTGCACATAAATGTCTTAGAGATGAGAGCAGTGCTTTTAGCGTTGCAAGCCCTTCAGGACTCTCTTACCACAGGGACTATTGCAATTCAGATGGACAACATGTCCGTAGTGTGGTACATCAACAAACAGGGAGGAACCAAGTCCTATCCCTTATGTCGAGAGGCACTCAGACTTTGGCAGTGGGCGATTTCTTCTCAGCGGTTTCTGATAGCAATGCATATTCCCAGGAAGTCCAACGTGATTGCGGACAAGTTGAGCAGGGCTATTCTCATGCCTCACGAGTGGTCTCTAAAAAAATCAGTGCTGGAAGAAATCTTTTGAAGATGGGGCCGGCCTTGCTGCGATCTTTTTGCTACTCCCCAAAACAGCAAGTGTCACGATTTCTTCACCCTCTTACCTCTACCAGGCCAACCCACCAGCGACGCTCTAGTCCACGATTGGCCCCGGGGACTTCTGTATGCTTTCCCCCCTTTTCCACTGATCTCTCAATTAATTCAGAAAGCTATCGCCTCGAGAGTCACTATGATTCTCATTGCCCCTTACTGGCCTCGACAGATATGGTTTCCGTTCCTGCATCATTACCTCTTGGAGCAGCTTTGGCATCTGGACCCAATACCAGATCTTTTGACCCACCAGTCGGGCCAGCTGCACCACTCCCTCCAATCTCTCAACCTCACAGCGTGGTTTCTCCCTTAATTTCTCATTCAGTCCGTAACATCCTGATAGCCTCTCAAGTCTTCTATCAGAAGGATTTACAATAGTAAGTGGAAACGTTTTTCCTTCTGGGCAGCATCAAAAAATATAGACCCCTTCACTGCACCTATCCAGTCTATCCTAGACTTCCTGGCAGAGCTCTTTCATTTAGGCTCTTCCTCATCTACTATTAGAGTACAACTAGCTGCTATATCTAACTTTCATGTAGGTGTCTCGGACTCCAGTATCATGTCCCATAAACTCTGCAAAGCCTTTCTCAGAGGTGTCTTTTTGCTCAAGCCCCCAATCAAAGATCCCCCACCTCAGTGGGTCTTTAATTTGGTCCTAGTGTCCTTGATTCTCCCCCCCTTCGAACCTGCGGCTTCATGCCCTCTTAAGTTGCTCTCATGGAAAACACTTTTTCTAGTAGCCATAACATCAGCTAGAAGGGTATCTGAACTTCATGCTCTTTGCAGTCGTCCTCCTTACTTAGTTTTCCATAAAGACAGGGTGTCCCTCCGGACTAATCCATCCTTCTTGCTTAAGGTTTCCTCTGAGGCAAATCTAAACCAGACTATCGATCTCCCTGTCTTCTTCCCTGATTATTCCAACAGGTCGGAACAAAAGTTACATTTTCTAGATGTTCATTGCCAACTTCGATATTATTTAGACAGGACTAAACAGTTCAGAAAATCTGACCAGCTCTTCCTGTCTTATGCAGAAAGGAAGTTGGGCCTTCCAGTTTCTACAGTGTCCCTTTCAAGATGGCTTATCTCTATAATTACCTTCATCTATGAAATCAGACATCAAAAACTGCCTTCAAGATTTAGAGCTCATTCAACCAGGGCATTAGCTACATCTGTAGCTTTTCAGGACAGACTACCAATAGATTCCATTTGTGCAGCAGCCACATGGGCTTCTCCTCATACCTTTATCTTGCATTACAAATTGGATATGGCCTCCAGAAACCGTGCCGACTTTGGTTCCACTGTTCTCAAGAGTCTGTTCCGATAAGCCACCTGGGGTAAGGTGCTAGGGACGCGGTCCCATCCAGCAAGAATGAAGGCGAGATTGACAACTTAACATTGAGAAGTTATGTACCTACTATAACGTTCCATGTTAGTTGTCTTCTCGCCGCCTTCCTTGCGTCCCACCCTCCTTCCCCCCAGCCTGGACAGACCGATAGGAATTTTTGGGATCTTCCATTGGGGCTTCCTTCCCACATGTTCTACCACCTCTATTCTCCCTTTTATGTTTGTGGTAGCTTACATACAGGTTTATATAGAGGTGGGTTCTTTTTCTCTCTTCTCCATACTATGGAGACTAGAACTGCTTGGTTTTAGCTATCAAACGAGATCTGAGTAGTTACCGCCTAGCATTGTTGGATATAGGGGAGCCTCGAGCCGGTGGAATTAGCTCTCGAGCTTTAGTATTGGCCGAGTCGGAGCCGAGGATCGGCTCCGAACCCATCCAGCAAGAAAGAAGGCGAGAAGAAGACAACTAACATGGAACGTTATGGTAGGTACATAACTTCTCAGTCATGCTGCTCAACGCTAGAAATCTAAATCACAAAATGCACTCGCTCAAAGCACTCCTTAAAATGGAGAACATTGACATTTGTGTTGTAACAGTGTAACAGAGACCCGGTTCAAGGCAGCAGAAAGCACCCTTGCCCTACCAGGCTATAACTCATTCCACACCTTTCGGCCCCAGAACTTACACTGAAGCTGCAAAGGCGGTGGTGTTTCCATATTCTTAAAGGATGTGCACACCTCCAGACTGGTGACCAACATAACGCATCAGAGATACTTCAGGTGCAGCCAACATTGGGTAAGACTGCGATTCAGGTCGTAGCCTGCTATAGGTCCCCAACCATGTCCCAAGACTCACTCCACGTTCCTATGCACATTGTGGAATGTTAGGGTCCAATCTAACACACTCTCATACTGGATGACTTCAACTACTCCTCCATTAACTGGGTAAACTACTCATGTACCAATACACTTGCCCAACGTTTCCTGGAATTCATTAATTTCAATGCTCTAGACCAGCTCATTCTTATCCCCACTAGAGTTAGCAACATCTTTGACCTGGTCATTACTAACATGGGCGACCATTGCTCTACACCAGTAGTCAACTTCTCTCTGGTTGTATTTGAACACACGCTGATCACATTGGAAATCCCCCCCCCCCCCGCAAAGGTAACCACCGTAAAAAACTTCTCCAAAGCTAACTTTGGGCTCCTAAAAACAGAGGTGGCTAACTTCACGGCACCCATGCAAATGGAGAATAGTTACATGATCGCCGAATCATACAGCAATGCACTGTACAAAAACGTACACAAATGTATGGATCTCGCCATACCCAATAGAACCAAGATGCTCTCCTCCAAAAAAAGGAAGCCAGTCTGGTGGTCCTCTGCCATTAACTCTACAACAGGAGGAGGAAACTGATGCGGAATAAGGTGAAGTCCCAAGACTGGAAGAACTCTCTTAGCCTCAACAAAAAGTTGATCCCTCATCAAATCCTCTAAAGCTAGCTATGAAAACAGAATTGCAGCAGATAGTAAAGACAACCACAAGCCTTCTATAGTTAAGTAAAGAATCTCCGTGGCAATACTCAGATTTGCTCTGATCTACTGCACAATGGTACCTCCTATACCGTGCCAACAAATATTGCCAATATACTGGCAGATTCAGCACCAACCTTACCCCTGCCCCCCCCCCCCCCCAAAAAAAAAAAGACCAATCACAATACCAGTAGATTGCCAGACACCCAGTATTAGTGCTGCACAGGTTAATACAGCACTGTCCAAGGCCAAGAGTACAGCTTCTGTGGGACCTGACAGTATCACTGGCTGTGTTCTACACGATCTACAGTGTGAACTGGCACATCACCTGTGTCTCTTGTTCAATCACAGCCTCACCTCAGGCTTTGTCCCTACTGAATGGCTCACTGCTACAATCATCTCTCTCCCAAAGGAGTAGTGACTACAAGCCCTGGGAACTATTTCCCCATTTGCCCGACGAGTCTGGTATGCAAAGCTTATGGAATGCATCATCATGGACCTAATAAACAAGGATAATAGGGAGTTTCCAAAGTCTGGATTCCACACAGTTTGGTTTTGTGAAGGGTAGATCATGCCTGCTCAACTTGGTCAATGACTTTGAGTCAGTCACCAGAGGTGTGGATGAAGGCAAGGTGGTTCATGCTGCCTACCTTGATCTGACCAAGGCCTTTGATACTATTTCCCACTCAGGAATTATAGAGAAACTCACTAAGCTAGGCATCAACCCCTGTATCACCAGGTGAGTTGCAAATTGGCTCACAGAACCCACATTGTGAAAGTAGCCTACTCCAACTTAGACTGCTGACCAGTCACGAGTGGAGTCCCACAGGGTTCGGTCCTGGGTACTCTCCTGTTTGGTATCTACTTTTTCTGAAGTCCAGGCCAACACAAAGGGATTCTGGCTGACTGTTCGTAGACTATTCAAGTTGGGAGCTATTATTAACTCCCCAAGTGATGTTCCCACCCTATAGAAAAGTCTCACTGAGACCAACGACTGGTGTCAGAACCATGGCCTCAACCTCAGTGCCAAAAAATGTGTCATCATCTCCTTTGGGAAAAACCCAGTTCCCATGCATTACCACATCGATCATAATCCACTGAACACAGAAGGTGTTATGAGAGATTTGGGAACACAGGTTGAAAAAATTGCAGAAGTGGCAGTTTGCGGTTTACATCTTTCGCTGTTGAAGTGTTGAGCTTTAGGTATTCGATTACCTAAAGATTTGCTTATCTAATATAGACTCCAAAAGACTTTGGTCTTTTGGCCGATGCTGGGTCACCTGGGTTGGCTACTTCCATATGTAAAGAATACTGCAGCAGAGAAGAGAAGGACATTTTATTTATATTTTACATTTGTTGACCGGGATAGTCCGACTGGATACATGTCCATTTTCAGCGGAGGGCCATGGAGAAAAGCTCCAAAGGTAGTTACATATATGCATTCATCACGATGTGCAGATGGAACAAGAGTAATAACATAGTACAAATAAACACACTTAACAGAGTTAATTCAATTTATACAGTCTCACAAACTTCTACTCTGGCTTAATAAGTAAAAGATGGTAGAGTTCCATTTACAAACATAGTATTAGTACACTAGTATGAATGATGATTAGTCTGGCTTGGGCAGGGACATATCCATTGAGACCTGAAATACTCAAGAGCTTTTTTGTATTGAGATAGGGTGGAATCTAGGGTGATGGTAGCAGGAAGTGAGTTTTAAGTTTTGCCAGAAGAGTTAGCGAACAGTGAGTCTCCGGCTAAGTTGTTGGATTTGATGGTTTGCACTACAAGTCTATTAGATGAGCAGAGTGATCTGGAGCTGGAGTGGGGATAGATGAGGTTTTTCAGAGCAGGTGTATTTTCTGGTTGGTTAAGTGCTTTGTGAGCCACAATAAGTTGATTATACTGAATCTGCTTGGGTAGCTCTAACTATCCGAGATAATTTAGATTTATACAGTGATGCGATCTGTAGGGGAGACCAGTGGCAAATCTAGTTATGTTGATTTTCATAGTGTTTCACTGTTGCAGTCATTACACTTGGGTTATCCTGCTGGCAGGCTACCCGCAGTTGGCCTGAATTACAAAGTTCTGGTCCGGCGTCGGTTGCTGTCGCCTCTTCCCTGACGTCAGTGCGCCAGGGGTATTTAAGATGCAGCCAACGCCATTTTCTTGCTGCGTAGTGCCCGAAGCAAAAACAGTTCGCAAGTGCTGGTCAGCCGACTTCTGAGATTTTCGAAATTGAATTTCAGATCCGAAGTCTTCAATAAAGCTAAGTACCTCGTTGGGGAAACTTTTTCTTGCTCCAGAACGATGTTAGTAAAAGTTAACAATTGTATTTCTTGTGGGAAGCAAATACCTCATAAGGATTTTCACTCTTACTGTATTCCTTGCCTAGGCCCTGACCACAATGTTGCTAGTTGTCGGTTTTGTGCTAGTTTCAACCAACGCACTATTAAGCATCAGTTTGATTTTACTTTACATTACTTTGGCCGAAAGTTTAACTATATAATGTCGTCGGAACAACCGACGACCAGAGTTCATAAAAAGCGCAAAGACAAAGAAAAGGACAGGCATCCGAGGTGCAAAACCAACGACTAAGCCTCTTCTAGGCCAGTCGCCAGTTCTCAGTGAGGCGCTTTCACAGCCCCTGACACCCACTACCTCAGAGCCACAGGCTGCCTCCGACTCCACGTTGAGACAACTAGGCCTCTGGAAACTCAAGGTATTGGGCCTACGGAAACTATTCCCTCAGATGGGTCCGGAGCCCCTGAGCAGGCATCGGCTTCTGAAGGTGTTTTCAGACCTACACAGCTTACTATCAAGACCACTTCAGCAGCCAAGGCAAAGTCTAAAACACCATTAAAGACAAAGAAACAAGTACAGCATTCTCCTGGACAGTCATCCATGTCTAAGAAACAGATGCTTAAAATGGCCAAAGACCTAATTACTTTGATCAGGGGTTCTCATGCCCCTCCTGATAAAAGGCCTAGGCAAGACACTGATTATGACTCCTCTGATCAGGTTTCTATTTCCTCTGATTCCTCTTCAGAACAGGGATATTCTCTTCCTCCCTGTGAGGACTCTGATGCTGAAGAATCTGTCCCTACAGCCTCTCCTCCTGAGGATTACTCTTTTGGGGGAACCTTGCACACCATGAGGGAGCATTTCCATTGGGAGAGCCAAGATTATTCAGAATCCAAGAAAAGGCTCAGAGACTTTCTTTTACTGCCTCAGCAAAGGCCCCTTGCTCTCTCCCCTGTACTAGATATTGTTGTTTTTTCTGAATCCAGTTTGTCTCCAGATTCTTTACCCCCTGCACCAGTCAAGCCAGATAGGTACTACAGGGTCCTAGATTCTCATAAATGTCTTTATAAAAACCTGCTGCTGACCCAGAAACAATTTCTCAGGGTCCCAAAGGGGTCAAGACTTCCACTGCAGGAAAACCCTGTTCCCTCTGATAGGGATTCTAGAGCACTGGACAGATCGGGGAAAAAAATTTACACCTCTGCTACTTTAGCTGTAAGGGCTTTAAACTGCCAGTTTCACATGCTTAAATATCAACAATACCTAATGTCTTTGCTAAAACAGAAAATGCTTACAAGCTCAGAATGTCCTGAAAATAAGGAAATGCAGGATTTATTGCATGCAGCTGGACAAGTGGGAAAGCATACTTTTCAATGTGGTTTTGATTCATTAGAGGCATCTTGCAGAGCCGCAGTTACAGGTTCTGTCATTCGAAGGCATGCTTGATTAAAAGAACAAAGTTTACTTGATCATGTTAAAGCAAAATTATTGGATACTCCATTACAGCATGATACTTTGTTTGGTGTTGAGGCAGAAGAGGTGTTAAAGAAAATGGAGGATAAAGCAAAATCAATGTAGACAGTAAAGGATTTCTTACAAGTTCAGCCACCCAGATTTAGCAGGAACTGGCCTTCAAAAAATTGGTCCTTTCCAGTGTCAGACAGGCCACAAAGAGGCAGAAGCAGACGCCAAGAGGCAGATCTCAGCCCCAAGGCTCATACAGACCTAAACAGTGGGGTGCTTCAGCCCCCAAAGGCGGAGAAGACAAATCACAACCTTATAGGAAACATTCCCAATGACTTTCTCTACCCATGCCAAGCACTTTCCTTTTGGCAGCACCCTTAAGAGGAAAACTAGCACTTTTCTCACAAAATTGGCACACGATCACGCAGGACAAATGGGTACTGAATATTGTTTCTCAGGGTTACAGGTTCCACTTTCACACCCTACCAAGACCAAAAGGTATGCCAGACCTGCCACACAATCAGTGGGCAGAGGCACAAAAACAAATTTCTGCTCTCATGGACATGAGGGCTATTCAAAAAGTACCACAGGAAGAGCAGGGCAAGGATTTTACTCAAGACTTTTCTTGGTACCCAGAAAGGACAACGCTTGGAGACCAATACTGGACCTGTCTACTCTAAATACTTTCCTGGACGTTCCAAAATTCAAAATGTTGACACTGCAGCAGCTTCTACCCATGCTGGGCAAGAAGGCTTGGCTAGTTACTTTGGACCTCAGAGGCATACCTGCATGTCCTAATCAGACAAACTTGCAGAAGATACCTCAGATTCATAGCTGGTTCAACGCATTACCAATTCTCTGCACTGCCCTTTGGCTTATCTGCTGCGCCCAGGGTCTTCACAAAATGCCTGGCACCAGTAATTGCTTTTTGCAGACAAAAAGGAATTCAAATATAACCCTACTTGGACGACTGCCTTATTCAAGCAGAGAAGCAAGTACATTCTTCTTAAACATCTGGCGTTTGTAAAGAGATTACTAATTTGCCTAGGGTACACAATAAGCGAAAAGAAATCAAAACTAGTGCCCTCTCAAGAGATAATATTCCTGGGTGCAAGCTTAAATACAACTGCCCAGATGGCTTATCTCACGCCAAAAGAGCAAAGGCAACTGACTCGTTACTTTCAAATGATGGCAACAATGCCCCAGCTACCTGCAAGAAAAATTCTGCAGCCTTTGGGCTTCATGGCATCCTGCTAATTCCATATGCAAGACTGCATATGAGGAAGCTACAATGGTATCTAAAAAGTGTTTGGACTCAACATTGCCACAGCCTGAAAACAATAATAACTCTTATTTCCTGCCTGCAGCAGGAGTTTCGATGGTGGGCATTGGCCTGTCACCACAACAAGGGACAACCTTTCACTTTACCACAGCCAGGCAGACACTAACAACAGATGCTTCGGATTATGCCTGGGGGGGCACACATGGCAGGAAAATGTATTCAGGGCACGTGGCCCGTGGAACAAATGCATCTTCATATCAATCAAAAAGAGATGCTAGCTGTACAGAATGCCCTGACAGCCTTCAAGAATCTACTACATCCAGGACAACTACTGCTAAAGATGGACAATACTACAGTTGTGGTACATGAACAAGCAAGGGGGCACACATTCCTACCCCCTCTGCAGGCAAGCCATGACTTTGTGGAACACAGCACTGACCTACCAAGTACATCTGCAGGCACAATTCCTGCCAGGAAAGAAAAATACTCTGGCAGACGAACTAAGGAGAAACCTCATGGACCCTCACGAGTGGATACTAGATCCACAGGTCTTCAGCATGACAACAAGGAAATGGGGATGCCCAGACATAGATCTTTTTGCCTCCCCTCACAACTGCCAACTACAGAGATTCTGCACAAGGACTTATCACCCACAAGCATGGAAAGTGGACGCTCTATCATTCAGCTGGAAAACCGTAATAGTTTATGCCTTTCCACCACTGTCTCTCCTTCCCAAGGTACTCCTAAAAGTCAGACAAGTGAAGCCAAAAATTATTCTGATTGCCCCAGACTGGCCACGCCAGCACTGGTACCCAATTCTAAAGAGCTTGTCTCAAGGCCCAGCCTGGACTTTACCTCAAATTCCTCATCTTCTGACTCAACAAAACAATCAGATCCTGCACAGCCAACTCAGAACCTTAAATCTGGCTGCATGGCAAATAATATACACACCTCTCTCTAAAGCTGTTATGGATGTCATTTTGGAAGCCAGGAGGCCCAGCACCAGGAAATCTTATGCAGAAAAATGGAAGAGATTCTGTGCTTGGAACCAGGCACAAGGACTTGAACCACTTGTTCCAAATATTCCTCAGATTTTACAATACCTAACTGAGATGCTTGACAAAGGCCTAGCCTTCTCATCAGTTAAGATCCATGCCTCTGCCATTTCAGCTCATTACAATACGAAACCTCCGATTTTCTCACATCCACTGCTAAGACAGTACCTCAGAGGGGCAAAAAACATAAGACCCCCACGGAGAGCGCCGATACCTACATGGGACCTCAACTTTGTCTTGGATAAACTCAGACTGCCTCCTTTTGAGCCAGCCAATACAGCTGACATAAAATTCTTATGGAAAACTGCTCTGCTCCTAGCAATAACTTCAGCAAGAAGAGTCTCAGAGTTACAGGCATTAATGGCAGTGGAACCTTTTATCATTTTTCATCCGGACAGGGTTTCTCTAAGGACAAACCCAACATTTATGCTAAAGGTAGTATCCGGTGTGGCTCTTAACCAAACCATTCATTTGCCAACATTTTATCCAAATCCCCAGAATAAAGGGGAGAGACTTCTGCACTCTTTGGACATACACAGGCAGCTACGCTTCTACTTGGACAAAACAAAAGCTTTCAGAAAAACTGAGCAACTGTTTGTAGCATATGCTGCAGGATCACAAGGAAAGGCTATCTGAAAGCAGATTATTTCAAAAAGGATAGGACACTGCATTCGTTTCTGCTATGCACAGCATGGCAAGTCAATGTCTAAGAAGATTAGGCCACATTCTACCAGGGCAGCAGCCACTTCAGCAGCCTTTCTCAGAGGAGTACCAACCAAGGAAATTTTGGAGGCTGCAACTTGGAGTTCAGTGCACACTTTTACCAAGCATTATCACTTACCTCTTTACTCTAAATCCAGAGCAGGCTTTGCCACTGCAGTGCTGCAGGGCCTCATAACCACTCCTAATCCTGTTTAGACCCAGCCGCCCTACCTCAGCTTTGGGATTCAACCCAAGTGTAATGACTGCAACAGTGAAACATGATTAACATAGTACAGTTGTGTACCTACCATAAATGTAGATGTTGGAGTGTATTCACTGTTGCAGTCCAGGTTACCCATCCTCCACCCCCCCTTTCTTTGCTGGGACTTGTCTATACTTCTCTATCCTATACAACCTATGTGGTGTATTTGCTTGTAGATGAAGGTATTGTTTTTATTTTACTGTATGTTTTTATAAACATTATGTATTGCCTACCTTCTTGGGGGCACCTGACATCTGGGGCAAGAACAACTGAAGAAAATGGCATCGGCTGCAACTTATAAACCCTTGGCGCACTGACGTCAGGGAAGAGGCGACAGCAACCGACGCCGGACCAGGACTTTGGAATTCAGGCCGACTGTGGGTAGCCTGCCAGCAGGATAAGTGTAATGACTGCAACAGTGAATACACTCTAACATCTACATATATGGTAGGTACACAACTGTACTTTATGGCAGCTTGAGAGTTTAAGAATCAGTTTTATTTAGGTTGACAAGTAAAGGGGAAGCATAAAAGATGGTAAAGAGTAGATGGGAGCGGGCAATGGCAGTCCTAGCAGGTGGGGTTAGGAATGGCTTTATCCTATATAGTGAGCCCAGTTTTCTATTAATGGTTTTGATAATTTTGTTATTGTGCACATCAAACTTAAGATTGTCTGCAGTAACTCCTAGGAGTTTTGTATGGGCATCTGGCGAGATTATGGTACCATTATTATATTTAAAGGAAAGAGATATCGCCGGGGATCTTTCGGTGGGGGAGAAAAGAAGTTTTGTTTTGTTACGATTTAGAATCAGACAGTGAGCGGCAAGCCAATTCTCATCTGTGTTAAAAGTACTCTGAGTAATTGTTTGCAGCTCTGTTTGTGAGGTGCCAGTGCAGATCAACGTCGAGTCATCTGGGTATTGAATGCATTTAGCTTTAGGGATAACAGTGTGGAGGTCAATAATAAAAATAGAAAACAGAATTGGTCCCAAAATAGACCCATGGGGGACACCTAGGGTGTTGGGTAGGAGGTTTGATAGTTCTGCCATAAGACGGATTGTTTGTTGTGCAGATAGGATTAAAACCACTGGAGGGAGTGATTGCTTAGAGACATTGTTGCCAGGGTGTTGATGAGAAGATGTTGGTTAACCATATCAAAAGCCTTGGACAGGTCCAAAAAAAAGGGTTGAGGATAGCTGCTTGTTCCTGTTACAGTTTATTGTATTACAGAAGGTGAGGAGGGCTGTGGTAGTACTATGATATGGCCTGAGTAAGTTGTTTTGGGTTAGAAAGTACAGAAGTTGTTTAAGAACTCATTTTTTCCATAATTTTTGCCAGAGGTGACAAGATGGCTATGGGTCTATAATTAGATAATTCAGTAGAATTACCACCTTTATGGAGGAGTATGACATGCGATATTTTCCAGATAGAATGGACTGAGTCTTCTGATATGAAATGGGGGTACGCTATGGTGTCAGCAACTTTTTGCAAATATTCAACGGGGAGAATGTCAGCAGCTAGGGTAGTAGGTTTTAATTTTTTGAGTAGTGATCGAATGAAAGACATGGAGACTGGTTGGAAGCTGAAGAGGGGGGCTGAGTGCTAGGACTGTTGCCCAGTGGGTTAGAGGAGTTCAGGGGTAATTGGCTAGCAAGCGCTTGGATAGTTTCAGTAAATAAACTATTAAAGGTGTTGGCAACATCCTCTGGTAGTTTATCAGTAGAGGTTGAGGGAGGTGGAGTGGTGGTATGACCTGGGTGCAGTAATTTATTTACCCCTGCCCAGAATTTTCAAGGGTTATTTTGGTTTCCTTGTTGGAGATGGAAGTAGTAGTTTTTTTTATCTGATGGAATGGAGCGTTTTCTCTCATTTCTTAGTTGTCTACATTTAGTTTGATCTAGAGGGTCTTTTGTAGCATGCCATGTTGCCCATGACTTGTTTCTGACTATAATTTTTGAATGTTCATGTTTCACTGTTGCAGTCATTACATTTGGGTAATCTGCTGGCAGGTTGCCCTCAGTCGGCCTGATTAACAAAGTCTTGGGTCCTGCGTCGGATGCTGTCCCTTTTTCCATGACGTCAGGTGTATAAAACATGCAGCCGACATCATTACATCAGTCTTTCTTGCCGTGCCCAAAGCAGAAGCTGTTCGCAAGTGCCGGTCGGCCGACTCCTGAAATTTTTGTTTTCGAGTTTCAGAACCGAAGTCTTAAACTTAAAGCTAAGTACCCCATTGGGGAGACTTTTTCTTGCTGCTTACCGATGTCAGTAAAAGTTAATAATTGCATTACATGTGGAAAGCAAATACCTCATAAAGATTTTCATTCGTAGTGTATTCCTTGCTTGGGCCCTGACCACGATGTACCTTGCTGTCGGTTTTGTGCTTAATTTAATCGGTGCATTGTCCGTCGTCAGTATATTTTTGCCTCTAATTATTTCGGTTCTCAGTTTAATTGTCCAGAAATGTTGGTTAGCCTTCCGACTAGCGGAATTCCGAAAAAACACAAAGATAAAGACATAGACCGCCGATGTCCAAAACTGCCGACAACGCTTCTCCTAAGCCAGTTGCCAGTTCGCTGGTACTCAGTGAGGCAATTTCACAGCCCCTGATGCTCGCTACTTCTGATTTGCAGGCCTCTACTGAGACCCATTCAGAGTCCGGTATGCCGCGAGATGCTTCACCTATGGAACCTGTGGATGTCTCTACCTTGGATGGGTCCGGAGCCGCTGTGCAGGCACCGGCTTCTGAGGGTGTATTCCGGCCTACAGACTTGCATATTAAATCGATACTGCCTTTATTGCTAAGGCCTAAATCTCTGTATATGTCTAAAAAACGATGCCCAGGCCACATGTTCAGGCCCCTATGCGTAAAAAACAAATGATCAAAATGGCTGAAGATCTAATTTCTTTAATCAGTTGTAGTCAAACCCCCCCCCCCTCTAAGAGGCCTAGGGCTGAACTTGATTATGAATCTTCTGATCAGAATTCTGTTTCTTCTGACTCTTCTAATGACCTGGATTTGTCCATGCCTACTTATGTGGATTCCGATGCAGAGGACTCCATTCCCTCTGCTTCCCCCCCTGAGGACTTTTCTTTTGGGGAAACTTTACATGCTTTGAGGGAGCATTTCCACTGGGAAAGCCAGGAATTTTCTGATTCAAAAAAGAGACTTGGGGATTTCCTTCTCCTACCTCAGCATAGGCCATTAGCTATTCCTCCTGTACTAGACATTGTTGATGATGCTTTTTCGGAATCTAGTTTGGCCCCTGATTCCCTGCCTCCTGCTCCTAGTAAGCCTGACAGATACTATAGAGTTCCTGAGTCCCACAAGTTCCTTTTTAAAAATCCTACTTCAGATCCAGAGACTATTTCACAGGGACCTAAGGGCATTAAGGCTTCTACTGCTAAAAATCCTATCCCTTCTGATAGAAACTCCAGGTCGCTGGATAGATGGGGTAAGAAGCTTTGTACTTCTGCGACCTTGGCAACCAGAGCATTAAACTGCCAATTTCACATGTTAAAATATCAACAGCATATTATTGGACTGCTTAAACAGAAAATGATGTTGATTCCTGACTGTGTGGAAAATAAAGATTTACAGGATTTAATGCATTCTGCTGAACAAGTTGGAAAACATACTTTGCAGTGTGGTTTTGATTCTTTACAGGCCTCCTGCAGGGCTGCTGTTACTGGGTCTCTGCTTAGAAGGCATGCTTGGCTTAAGGAGCAATCTTTGCCTGATCATGTTAAAGCTAAATTGTTGGATGCTCCTTTAAATCAAGACCGCCTGTTTGGCAGTAAGGCTGAAGAAGTTCTAAAAAAAGATGGAAGATAAAGCTAAATCTATGCAAACTGTTAAGATTTCTTACAAGTGCAACCTCCACGATTTAGTAGGCACTGGCCTACTAAGAATTGGTCCTTTCCAGCCCCTTCCAGATCCTCTCAAGCCAAACCCCGACACAGCAAAAACCCCAGGTTTCAGTGGCCTCCACTTCCAAATCTGGAAATAACAAGACACCCCCCTACAGTAAACAGTCTCAATGACTGCCTTTTAAAATTACCAAGCACTTCTCTTTCAACCGCCCCTTTGGAGGGAAAGATTGCTCTTCATGCAAAGAACTGGGAACTCATAACCCAGGACAAATGGGTTTTAAATAGTGTCCCAGGGATACAGATTTCATTTCCACACATTGCCAACACCAAACGGATAGCGAGACCTGCCCCTGAATCAGTGGGCAGAGGCTCAAAAACAAGTAGTTTCTCTTAAGCATGGGGGCTATTCAACTGGTGCCAGAAGAGGAAAAGGGACAAATCATGATGTCCAGTTTTGGACATGTCTACTCTAAACACCTTCCTGGAGATTCAAAAAATTAAAGATGCTGAGTCTTCACCAGTTATTTCCTATGCTAAGCAAAGACGCCTGGTTGACAACGCTAGATTTAAAAGAAGCGTACCTGCACATCCCAGTCGGGGAATCTTGCAGAAGATACCTACGTTTCAAGGCAGGCTACGTGCATTCAGTTCTCTGCGTTGCCCTTTGACTTGTGTACTGCGCCCAGGGTATTCACAAAGTGCCTGGCTCCAATTATTGCATTTTGTAGGCAAAGAAATATTCAGATATGTCCATACCTGGACGATTGTCTAATTCAGGCAGAAAACCAGGGCATACTTTTAAATCATCTGACAGTTGTAAAAAGGGTTCTAACTTGTCTGAGGTACACCATAAACAAAAAGAAATCACAACTGCTACCCTGTCAACAGATTACATTCCTGGGTGCAAACTTGAATACAATTGCCCAGATGGCTTTCCTCACACCAGTGAAGCAAATTCCTTTGGTAACTTACTTCAAACAAGTGGCCACAAAAACCCTGCTATCTGCAAGACAAATACTGCAAGCCTTGGGGTTTATGGCCTCCTACATTCTTCTTATTCCATATGCAAGACTGCATATGAGGAAACTACAGTGGTACTTAAAAAGTCTATGGAGTCAACATTGTCACAGCCTGGAAACAATGATTCCTATCATACCTTGCCTACGCCTGGAGTTCCTATGGTGGGCAGAGACCTGCCATCAAAACAAGGGACTGCCATTCACACTACCCCCTGCCGCCCAAACCCACACTACAGCTGCATCAGACTATGCATGGGGGGCTCACCTGACAGGGAAGTGCATGCAGGGCAAATGGAATTCATATCAAATGCACCTACATATCAATCAAAAATAAATTTTAGCTGTACAAAACGCTCTGACAGCCTTCAAGGACTACATTCTTCCAGGACAACTAATGGTAAAGACGGACAAAACCATGTGGTACATAAACAAGCAGGGGAGTACACATTCCTACTCCCTCTGCAGACTAGCCATGGCATTGTGGAACACAGCCCTGAGCTACCAAGTACATCTACAAGCTCAATTCCTGCCAGGAAAATTGAATACACTGGCCGATGGACTAAGCAGAAGCCTCATGGACCCACAGGAGTTGCAGCTGGAACCACGGATTTTCAACATGTTGACAAACAAATGGGGGAGCCCAGACCTAGATCTATTTGCCTCCCCTCAGAACTACCATTTGGACAAGTTTTGCACAAGGACTCCCCACAAACAAGCCTGGAAAGTGGATGCTCTTTCCTTCTGCTGGAAAAACCTGTCAGTGTACGCCTTTCCCCCTCTGCCTCTGCTCTCCAAAGTTCTGCTAAAAGTCAAACAGGACAAACCAAGGATGATTTTGATTGCTCCAGACTGGATGCGCCAACACTGGTACCCGCTCCTGCGCAGTGTGTCGCAAATATCTCCATGGCACTTGCCACAGACCCCTTTCCTGCTGTCTCAGCAGGAGAACCAAATTCTGAACCCTCAGCTTCCAACATTGAACCTTGCAGCCTGGCTAATCACTTAAATTCACACTTATCATCCCTCAGCAAACCTGTGATGTATGTCATCTTGGAGGTGAGAAGACCTAGTACTAGAAAATCTTATGCTGACAAATGGAAAAGATTCTGTGCCTGGAACCAGTCTTTAGGGATGAGCACAGCATCACTCAATTTACCTCAGATTTTGCAATACTTAACTGAGATGCTTCACAAGGGCCTGTCTTTTTCCTCTAAAATCCACGCCTCCGCTATTTCAGCTCACTATAACACAGAACCACCCCTCTTCTCTCATCCTCTGCTCAAGCAGTATCTCAGAGGGGCAAAAAACTTGAGAACACCCAGGAGAGCACCTACCACTGCCTGGGACCTTACCTTTGTTTTGGAGAAGCTCACTCTACCTCCTTTCGAGCAAGCTGCTACTGTAGACTTAAAATTTCTTTCTTGGAAAACAGCATTCCTTTTAGCAATCACTTCACCTAGAAGGATATCTGAATTACAGGCCCTTATGGCAGTGGAGCCTTTCATCATCTTTCATGCGGACAGGGTATCTCTCAGGGCCAATCCATTCTTCATGCCCAAGGTGGTTTCCAGTGTGGCTCTTAATCAGTCTACTTGGACAGGGCTAAATCTCGAAGAAAATCTGAACAATTGCTGGTAGCATTTGCTGCAGGGGCAGAGGGGAAGGCTGTTTCAGAACAAACCATTTCTAAGTGGGTAAGCCATTGCATTCATTTTTGCTATAAGCACTATGGAAAACCTATCCCCCAGGGGATCAGATCTCTCACTCTACCAGGGCTGCATCTACTTCTGCAGCCTTTCTCAGAGGTGTCCCTACCAGCGATATCCTAGAAGCTGCTACCTGGAGTTCTGTACATACTTTCACCAAGCATTATCATTTACCAATTTTCTCTAAATCCAGAGCTGGCCTTGCCACTGCTGTCTTGCAGGGCCTTATAGCTGGCCCTAATGCTGTATAAACGCCTCCTCCCAACCATAGCTTTGGGAATCTACCCAAATGTAATGACTGCAACAGTGAAACACGAAGAACATAGTACAGTTGTGTACACTTATCATAAATGTAGATGTTCGAGTGTATTCACTGTTGCAGTCCTGGTTACCCTCCCTCCGGCCCCCTAGATTTTTTGACTATATCTCTACTTTCCTTTACTATGCTTAAAAGCCTTTTTGGTGTATTTGCTTTTGGTTGGAGGTATACTTTTGTGTTTTTGTGTTTATTTGCTCCCCATTAGGGGGGCACCTGACATATGGGGCAAGAAAAACTGATGTAATGATGGCTGCATGTTTTAGACTCCGACATCCTGATGTCATGGAAGAAGGGACAGCATCTGACGCAGATCCCAAGACTTGCCAACTGTGGACAACCTGCCAGCGGATTACCCAAATGTAATGACTGCAACAGTGAATACACTCTTAACATTTACATTATGGTAAGTGTACACAACTGCACTTTTGGTTTCTTTAGAGAGCCACTGGGCAATGTTTGTTTTTACCCTAGTGGAACGAGTGGGAGCATGAGAATAGAGGATGGTAAGAAATTTATTGTTAAAGTAGTTGACAGCTTTGTCTAGGGGCAAGTGTTTTAGAGAAGACCAGTTGCATGTCTTAAGTTCATCCTGTAACTTACTAGGATTGAAGCTTTTACTATTTCTTATTCTATACATGGGCTGATGGGAGTTATAAGATTTCTGCTTGCAGGTAAAGGTGAGAAAGTGATGACTGAGGTCATCGGGAATGGCCCTCCGATGTATACATTTGGGGGTGGGAATTGATTAGTATCCAGTCCTAGTATACTGTCTTTTTGGTTTACTTTCCCTATCCTTGTGGGGGTGGATGTGACCTGTGTGAATCCATACAGGTGTACATGGGTGGTAGGAGATTGAGAGGAGCAGGTATTCCAGTCTATGTTTAAATCTCCAAGTACTATGGTTTCTTGTGGATAGTTACTAGCTAACCATTGGAGGATGTCTTCTGTGGTATTAGTATTATTCCCTGGGGGAATGTACACGCAGACTATATTCATACATTTGTTTTTGTTAATTTGGAACTTGGTAGCAATTTCTGCTTTATTGACCTGGGGTGGTTGAATATGGTCTGAAGTAACGTTTAGTGTAGATTTGAAGAGTAGAGCTACCCCCCCCCCCCCTTCCTAGTAGAGCGATCGAGTCTAAGTATATTATACCCAGGTGGTAAAGTTTAATTAGTTGAAGTTGATGGTTTTAGCCAGGTTTCAGTTAGGCATAGAATATCAGGGGAATGGACTTATAGGAGGGCGTGTAAATTATGTACTTTATTTATGCTCCTAATATTTAGTTGGCAAACCAGGAGGGAGTTGGAGGACTTATTATCGTAATGGTTAATTTCTTAACACAACTATTCATTTCTTGTATGTAATTATGGATGAACACTTGTATGCTTGCCCCTTTTCCGAAGTTTCGATCTTTGCTATTGAGAGTTTTTGTATTCTGGTGACATTTTGAGTTCACGGATGCCAAATGCCTTTTTCTCACATTGAGTTAAGCACTATAGTTAAAACAGCTTGCTGAGGACTGCATTAATATGCAGCTGGTGGTGAAAGGAGTACAGATTTTTCAGATTTTTATGAGTTTTGGTAAACCTGAACGTAGTGCACTGTGTGCTGGTAAATTTAATCCCACAATGATGGTGCTGAACAGTGGCTGTACAAAACAGCTGATACTGATAAAAACATTGTTGCACCAAACTTTGTGTTGTGTACACAAGATTCCAGATGAAAAGGGTGTTATGCTGAATGGTGCCACTTAAACAGATTGTATTGAGTTATTGTAAGGCTGTACATTTAGTACATCAGATTTAATTTGCAAGTTTGAGATGACATTGTTTATTTTTCCTCACTAGGTAAAAAATGTGGACCTTAGTCCTCACACGGATTATCAGTTGAAGGCTGTAGTGCACATGGAAAATATTCAGGAAGCAGTTTGTGGTGTCAGTAGCCTTCACAGATACAAGATTGGCAGCAAAAGAATCCACGTATGTTTAGCATCTGCAGCCAATGACAAATCTTTAATTTCATTAAGGTAAAATAAAAGTAGTATTTAATGCTTTCCTAATTGCATCCTTTTTATTTATACTTGGGTAGCAGTAACAACAGAGAAATCATCAGTCTTTGTACTATGCCCATCTTTCTTGCATTTTGATTGCCCTTTTAGAATTCTGACCCTGATTCTTGGGAAGAAGTGTGGATGTGCATTTGACTGTTCAGTTTTTACTGGTTTCAGCACTTAATTTGGCAGTCTGTTTTACTACACAGCTAGCCTATATGTGAAAAATTTACTTATGGGTATCTCTCATCTCTTATTTTGAAATTTTAACATCTTACTTTGGAGGAAATCACTGTGCCAGTAAATAATGTTTACTCAGATATGCATAGCTGGGTGAGCCCTGTCCAGATTTTTAGTAGCTTTTTCACTGATTGTAGGCAGTAAAAGGTCTTGTTCCTATTAATAACTTTCGTTGGCAGATTATTTCACATAAGTAGTGTTGGTGTACACTGAAGTCACTTATTGACACTTCAGAATCATTCCTAGTCACCTGTTTGTCTGTATTTTCCAGTTCATGTATGGGGTTGTTCATCATAAAGCACTTTTATTCATAGAAACAGAATTCAGTCAAATCAACATCACTTGTGATGAACTTCATTAGGTCACTGTTGCAGTGTTCATTACTCGTTCATTAGTTCACTGCTGCAGTAGCATATAGCTTATATGGGGTATATTCTGCCAAGTATCGGATGAGTGGCCAATATGTAGAAGCTTTTGGGCACCTTCCACATGTACTGTATATCGAAGAAAACTGGAGGGCATGCTGGTATAAAAAATGTACGGGTGCCAAAATTCAGAACTTCCTTTTCTTTGAAGATTTCTGACTCTTTGGTGCTGCTTCAGTGTTAGGGTGGTCTTCCTTTTTGAACTTTTCTGCAGATTAGTAACCTTGTGGGGACTTTCTTAGATTTCTGTGTAAACTTTATATGAAAATATTTTTATGTTTATGAGAAAAGGGGAAGGGTTTGTGTGGAAAACAGATTCATTATAAAGATTTACATAGTGTGCTTGTTTTGTCTAGGGGAGTCACACTACACTTGCTCTTGTAATATGCTTGTCGTTTACTCCCGAGACCATAAGAAGTCTGCTTAGCAGCATTAATATATTTCTTGAGCCATCTGCTTAAGGCCCTTACTCTGACGTCATAAATATCTACCAGCAACTTTTTCTCATACAAATAAAACCTTTGCTGATTTACATTGTTCTGAGATAAAATCTTTACTCTGTGTGATTTCTTCTGTCTCTAGATTAACAAAGCATTTCTTAATGCATCAAGTTGTGTAATGTAAACACCTTATCTTGAACTGTTGCAACAAGTTCAGTGATGCACAGATGCACATTGCATTGATCTCCAAATCTTCTTGAGGATGTAAAGGCCCAGGTACTTAATGCTTTATTGGGAAAAGTGTTTTCTGGTACCTTTTCAGCTGATTTTTTTTTTTTTTAAAGATTTTATGAAATGGTGAAACTTAACATAAGTATCAAACAGATTTTCCACATCCCCATCTCATAGTACAGGAGGCGCTACCCATCCAATCAAGGAAATACAAAGGAAAAAAGGAGGTGGAGCTTGAGCACAATCCCAGACCAAGAAAAGTGCATGACTGTTCTTTTCTTCCTTCCCAGCCTCGTCATTCTTTCAATCTAGCGCCATTCTTTGTTTGGAAACTAATCACAGCATAATCACCGGTACTAGCAAGAGTCCAAAATGAATACAAATGTCTCTGCCATTCTTTGTTTGAAAATAAATCACAGCATAATCACCGGTACTAGCAAGAGTCCAAAATGAATACAAATGTCTCTGCCATTCTTTGTTTGGAAACGAATCACAGCATAATCACCGGTACTAGCAAGAGTCCAAAATGAATACAAATGTCTCTGCCATTCTTTGTTTGGAAACAAATCACAGCATAATCACCGGTACTAGCAAGAGTCCAAAATGAATACAAATGTCTTTGCCATTCTTTGTTTGGAAACAAATCACAGCATAATCACCGGTACTAGCAAGAGTCCAAAATGAATACAAATGTCTCTGCCATTCTTTGTTTGGAAACAAATCACAACATAATCACTGGTACTAGAAAGAGTCCAAAATGAATACAAATGGCTCTGTAATGGTGTTCCACCAAACTGTTGCCTTCTTTCAGCCCCAAAAAATCAGATTCCTTTGTTCCTCCAATTGGATCTTGTACGCTCTCACAAGCCTTCATGGAACTGGTTCCAAAATCTCAACAAGGCAAAGGAATTTTATACAGGGCTAGTCCTAGTATAAAAAAAAAAGCTGTCCTGGACCTTTCCTTTTTCTCAGTATTTTTATAAAACTTTCAGAATGCTCAGCATTAAGACTTTTTCATACCTTATCTTGTGATCACATACCCATTAATAGAGACTTCCTATACTTTAATGCTTTCTGTTTTTGATTCACATTTTCAGTTCTCTTCACTCTTTGGACTTTACAGAGCTGAAAGGGTGGTTCACAATATGTCTAGCTCCAGAAATTGCTTTTTGCAGACTACGGGTAATTCACATCTTTCCCTTCTTGGACAATTGCCTTATTTTTGGAGACTCTCTTCAGAACTGTCAAGAATCCTTGCTTTTTGCCTGACATCGTTTTAAAAACCTAGGTATCAGACGTTATCCATGTTCACTCTTGGGTCATAGGATCCGACATCAGATCTGAGCTGGTAACTTCTCAGACAGATGGTCCATACCTGTCAACCTCTTAGAGCAAAATTTCTGGACAAAACCTAAAATGATGGAGGGACAAATAGGGACAGATTTTAAATATGGCGGTGCAGTGGTGCGGCGGTTAACATTGTCACCTCACAGCAAGAGGTTTTGCAGTTTGATTCTTGGCTGTGGTGCTTTCTGTGTGGAGTTTGCATCTTCTCCCTGCTTTCATGTGGGTTTCCTCCCACAATCCAAAGACATGCATCTGGAGCATTTTTCCCCGGGCCTCTGCTGAAAATAGGCTCTGTCCTAGTCTGACTTTCCCGGTCAACAAATGTTAAAGAAAAATAAAATATTGCTCTTACAAACTTAGAAAGTTGATAGAATAATAGGTTTTGCATTAGCATGAATTTTCTGAAGGATGTAGAGTCTTTAAGTTTGTCATCATTTAATGACTTCAATCCTCAGCTATTTGCCAGAAAAGTACAGATTTTAGGAGGAATGCAACAAAATATGTGGTAAAAATCTGGACATTCTGCGAAAAACTGTACATTTGAGAGGTATGGACAGATCGTAGGCTCAAGCTCCTCCCACTCCCATAATCCCTTGCTGCCCTGTAACCCCACAGATCTTGTTTGCCATTCCCCAGTTTCAGACATGATTTTTGGAATCCAGTGTCTTCACAAGGATATGTGCTTGTTTTTGCTACTGTTTTTCTTATTTTCTCATATTTGCTTATGTTTCCTTAATTGCTTGCTGTATTATTCTTTACCTTAGCTGTTCCCTCCCTTCCTGTTATTAGTTCATTTAAGCATTTGGTGCCAAAAAGTGTTCCTCCTTTTTTATTATCCTGCAGTAGTTTGTAGAGTTTTTTCGTAGTAGTAGTCTGTTTCCTGCTAGGCTCCTTATCTTCCAAGACACCCAGGTTGTCGGATCCTAGCGTCTAGGATCCAACCCTAGCCTCTGCTCTGTCAGATCCGACTACCTCAGATCTACAGCTTCCGCTTCGAGGCCTTTGGATCCGCAGTCATGGGAATCTTCTCTCTGATCCAAGGTGTCTGGATCAAGGCCTTCGCATCCAATGGAGGCTGGACTTGCCACAGATCCGACCTCTTCGGATCCGAGACCTTCGGGCTCCAAGTGCTTGGATTTTTCCATTGTCTTCAGGCCCAAGGCGGTCTGATCTGGGACCCCTCTCGCATCCCACCATTGCGATTGAGGACTCTCCTTCGGGTTCTGGCATGGAGCAATTCTTTGAGGCTCCCAGGCACAGTAGCCAGTCGTACGACAGGCAAAGGAGATCCTCTGGGTCCAGATGTGTCCCCAGCCAGGTCCTCTACTTCTTGTAGGTCCTCCAGGAGTCTGCTCTTCAATGTGGACAGGATGATGAGGTCCTTCCTTAAAGCTCAGATTGAGTTGGGGCTTCTAGCATACCCAGCTCATCTGGCTTAGGGGCCCTTCCCCTGCTTTGGGCTTTTTTTTTCTCGCCCGACCCAGGTGGTTTTCTTCTCCAGAGCAGATGGGGTCCCGGATCTGAACAGTTGCCCTGGAGTCATTGGGGGGGGGGGGCTCTGGTTGCAGTCATCACACTTGGGTTATCTGCCTGCAGGTAGCCCTCAGTCAGCCCGAATACCAGATACTTAGTATTTCTGCGTCGGATGCTGTCACTCCAGGACTGACGTCAGGTCGTCAGGGGGTATAAAAACAGGCAGCTGACGCCATTACATCAGTCTTTCTTGCTGAGGAGCCCGAAGCAGAAGCAGTTTGCAAGTGCCGGTTTGCCGCTACCTGAATTTTCGTTTTCGAACTGAATAATCCTAAAGTCTTCTAAAGCTAAGTACCCCATTGGGGATCCTTTTTTCTTACTATAACCGATGTCAAAAAAAGTTAACAGTTGTCTTGCCTGTGGAAAGCTAATACCTCACAGATTTTCATTCTTATTGCGTCACCTGTTTAGGCCCAGACCACGACGTCCCTCGCTGTTGGTTTTGTGCCTTGTTTAACCCCCAAACCATTCGTGGTCGGGCTTCAATCTCCATATTCTGAAATGGCTTCGGTATGCCATCCGACTACCGATTTTCCAAAAAAAAGTAAGGATAAAGACCGAGACGGTATAGGTCCAACATTGCCAACGACGCTTCCGTTAAGCTAATCACCAGTCTGCTGGTACTCAATGAGGTGCCTTTGCAGCCCCTGATGCCCGCTTCAGTGGATTCGTAGGCCTCTGCTGAGACCCATTTGGAGTCCAGTATGCCGCGAGATGCTTCTTCGACTATGGAACCTGCGGATGTCTGTACCTTGGATGGGTCCGGAGCCGCTGTGCAGGCACCGGCTTCTGAGGGTGTATTCCGACCTACCGATCGTTGCTCAGGAGATCTCCTTGGTTCATCCTCCAGACAGGAGCCCAAGGCAGTGGACCACGTCAGCCACCTTCACTCTGCGTGTGCTGAACTATTTGGCACATGTAACCAGACTGCAGAGAGATCTGGTTAAGGAACTTTCTGCGTCTGCCCTGAGGTCCATGTCGGAGGAGAAGATTTTCTTCTCCTTACTGGCCACCATGACAGCTATCTCGAACACGTCCACGAGGTTACTTTTTCATGGTACTGAGGGTACCTTGAGAGCAGCTGGGAGGAGTGTTGCCATTAGGCAACACGCCTAGCTTTGACTTGGTGCTTTTTTGGAACCCTTAAGGCATTTTCATGAATACACCCTTTGACAGGTCCACCTTGTTTGGATCTACTGTTCATGATGCTCTTACCCAGACCGAGAAAAATGGAAAGACCTTGTCTGCTGATGAGATCCACTTCTCTAACCTGCAGTGGACCTAGTCTAGGAGCCATCTTGGGGGTGAGAAGTTGTGGTTTCGAAAGTCTCCAAGCTTTTCCCCGGAAGTTCAAGGTGAATCTCCCCTCTGAGGCTGAGGGGTGAAATGACAGACGCCATCCACATGGCATATGGGGTCTGAGGAACCAAGGGACGTGAGATTTGTTCTCGGACAGGCCCTTTCAGCAATCCTGAGAGATTTGCCTGACTGCTGTACTCTGGAGGCTTTCAGGGGTCATCTCTCTCTCTCTCTCTCTGCGCCCAACAGCCTCAGAGTCAGTCACAAATGATCGTTGAGTGCTTCAAATTATATCCAGAGGTTATTCCATCCCGTTTCTTCATCCCCCCACTCCAAAGAGAAACCTCTCTGATGTTCCAACTGGTCAGCAGGAGGTAGCATTCGTAGAGGTTGCCAGGCTGCTCGGAAAATGAAACATCCAGTCCATCCCCCAGACCAGTCAGGATCAGGCATTTATTCCAGATTCTTTTTGGTACCAAACAAAATGGGGGACTTCAGACACATACTGGATCTCACTGCCCTAAACCTGTTTGTTGCCAAAACGAAGTTTCGGATGGTCACCTTGCAGTCCATTCTGCCCTTTCTGCAGAACAGTGACTGAATGTGCTCCATAGACCTTCAGAACATGAACTATCACATAAAAATGAACACGAGGCTCCAGAAGGTTTCTTTGCATCTGGCTGGAAGCCATTCACTTCCAATTCAGGGTACTCCCCTTTGGACTCTCCACAGCCCCCCAGGTTTTTACCCAAGTGATGTTGGTAGTGGAGGCTCACTTGAGACTGCAGGGATTCCATGCATTTCTTTACCTGAACAATTGGCTACTCTCTGCTCCCACCAGGCCTTGGCTTCTTCAGGTATGGGTCTTTGGGCATTGTGGTCGATGGCGGACATTAACTCTACTGCCAACTGCAGTCCTACACATGAAGATCCTGCAGTACACTGATCCCTACTTAACCTTCCTCTTTAGTACCTGGTTTGGCTGCCTTAGGTTTGTTGGGAGTCTCTTCGGTGGTGGCTCCAGTCCCTGGACGTCCTTCTGGGCTTGCCATTTTTTGTTACATCCCTCCTCGGTCACTCTGACCACGGATGCTTCCCAGCTCAGGCAGGGGTGCCCATTGCATGGGACAGAGGGTGCAAGGCATGTGGTTCCCTTTGGAGACCAATCTGCATATTATTGTCATGGACATACCTCTCAACTGTCCCTGATTTTGACTCAAATTTTAACTCTGTCCCTCTTAATCCCTCCTAAAACTATTGACTTTTGGTGGAAAGGTGGGGAATTACACTTAATGAATAATGACAATAATTAAGAGTTATAAACTTTTTACTTCAGAAAAAGTGTATTAATTCATGTGCTCTGATTCTGTCTGTTTCAAGTTAATAGCACTAATATTTTAAAAATGTCCCTGACTGTCCCTGATTTTTTTCTTGACTTGTCCCTGATTCTGTCGAAATGTGTACCCAATTGGTTGAGAGGTCTGGTTATGGAGATGAGTGGTACTTCTGGTGTTGCAAGCCCTTCAAACTTTTCTTCCCACCAGGGCAGTTGCCATCCAGATGGACAACATGTCCATTGTTTGGTATATCAACAAACAGGTGTTGGCCAGATCTTATCCCCTATGCCGCAAAGTTGTGGGAGTGGGCGATCTCTTCCAACTGTTATCTGGTAGTAATGCACATTCTGGGAACGTCCAGCCGTTTAGCGGACATGTTCATCAGAATCATTCTGATGCCTTACAAGTGATCTCTGAATCCTTCGGTGGCGGATCTTTTCGCCTCTCCTTCCAACGCCAAGTGCATGAGTTCTCCCCCTGATCCCCCCTCTGGGTGAGTCACCCAGGGATGCTTTGGTTCACTCTTGGCCCTCCGGTCTACTTTAGGCTTACCCCTCTCTTCCTCTGATCCCCAAGATGTTCGTGTTTCACTGTTGAAGTCATTACATTTGGGTAATCCTGCTGGCAGGTTGCCCTCAGTCGGCCTGAATTCTAAAGTCTTGGGTCCTGCGTCGGCTGCTGCCGCCCCTTCCCTGACGTCAGGGGTATAAAAGAAGCAGCCAATGCTATTTTCTTCAGTCTTTCTTGCCGCGCGGTGCCCGAAGCAGTTCGCAAGTGCCGGTCTGCCGACTCCTGAGATTTTCGTGTTCGAATTTCAGATCCGAAGTCTTCATTAAAGCTAAGTACCCCATTGGGGAAACTTTTTTTTTTGCTCCAGACCGATGTCAGAAAAAATAAATAATTGTATTTCTTGTGGAAAGCAAATACCTCATAAAGACTTTCATTCTTACTGTATTCCTTGCCTTAGGCCCTGATCACAACATTTCTGGTTGTCAGTTTTGTGCCAGATTTTAACCAACGCACTATTAAGCGTCTGTATGATTTTGCTTTAAACTATTTTGGACGCCGGTGTAGTTATCCAGAAATGTTGTCCGATAGCCATCTGACTACCGGAGTTCACAAAAAACGCAAAGAAAAGGAGAGAAATAAACAATTGAGGCCCAAAACCGACGACGAAGCTTCTCTTAAGCCAGTTGCCGGTTCTCAGTGAGGCACTTTCGCAGCGGCTGACGCCCGCTACTTTAGAGTCGCAGGCCTCTACCGACTCCCATGTGGAGTTGGCCATGCCGCTGGAAACTCGAGGTATTGGAGCCTCGGATACTATTCCCTCAGATGTGTCCAGAGCCGCTGAGCAGACACTGGCTTCTGAGGGTGTATTCAGACCTAAACATCTCTACATTAAACTGACTTCAGCTTCAAAGGCTAAAGCACCTTCTAAAGCAAAGAAACAAACTCCAGAGCCACGTGGACAGGCCTCCATGCCCAAAAAACAGATTTTCAAAATGGCCGAAGACTTGATTACCATGATCAGGGATTCCCATCCCCCTCCTGATAAGAGGCCTAGGCAAGAGACTGACTATGAATCTTCAGACCAGGTTTCTATTTCTTCCAATTCCTCTTCTGATCAGGAATACTGTCTTCCCCCCATGAGGATTCTGATGCTGAAGAAGTCTACACCTTCAGCTTCTCCTTCAGAGGACTATTCTTTTGGGGAAACCTTACATACCATGAGGGAGCATTTCCACTGGGAGAGCCAAGATTTTTCAGAATCTAAAAAGAGGCTCAGATTTCCTTTTACTACCTCAACAGAGGCCTCTAGCCATTCCACCTGTTAGACATTGTAGATGATGTATTTTCGGAGTTTAGTCTTACCCCTGACTCCTTACCTCCAGTTCCTGTTAAGCCTGATAGATATTACAGGGTTCCTGACTCTCAAAAATTCCTTTTTAGAAACCCTGCTGCAGTCCAAGAGACTATTTCACAGGGTCCCAAAGGAGTTAAGGCTTCCACTGCAAAAAACCCTACCCCCTGTGACAGAAATTCTAGGGCACTGGATAGATGGGGAAAAAAGGTTTACACATCTGCTACCTTGGCTATTAGGACCTTAAACTGTCAGTTTCATATGCTCAATTTTCAGCAACATGTCATGGCATTGCTTAAACAGAAAATGTTGTTAAACTCTGAATGTGCAGAAAACAAGGAAATGCAGGATTTATTGCATGCAGCTGAACAAGTTGGAAAGCATACTTTGCAATGTGGTTTTGATTCTTTGGAGGCCTCCTGCAGGGCCGCATTTACGGGCTCTGTAATTAGGAGGCATGCTTTGTTAAAGGAACAAAATCTGCCTGATCATGTGAAAGTTAAATTATTAGATGCACCTTTACAGCATGATACTTTGTTTGGTGTTAAGGCAGAAGAGGTGTTAAAGAAAATGGAGGACAAAGCTAAATCTATGCAAACTGTCAAAGATTTTTTACAAGTACAGCCACCAAGGTTTAGTAGACACTGGCCTACAAATAATTGGTCATTTCCTGTGTCAGACAGACCTCATAGGGGCAGATCCAGACGCCCTAGAGGCAGATCCCAGGCACAAGATTCATACAGGTCAAAGCAATGGGGTGCTTCTACCTCCAAAGTTGGAGAAGACAAATCATAACCTTACAGGAAACAGTCCCAATGACTTCCCCGACTGCACCAAGCAGTTATCTCCTGGCAGCATCCTTAGGGGGAAAATTAGCACTTTTTTCTCAAAATTGGCACATTATAACCCAGGACAAGCGGGTACTAAACATAGTGTCACAAGGCTACAAGTTCCATTTCCATACCCTGCCAAAGGCAAACGGCTGGCTAGATCTGCCAAAAAATCAATAGGCAGAGGCACAAAAATGAGTCTCATCCCTCATGGACATGGGGGTCATTCAGGAAGTACCAGAGCAAGAGCAGGGACAAGGATTTCACTTTACTGTTCTTGGTACCCAGAAAGGACAAGGCCTGGAGACCAATACCGGACCTATCTATTCTGAACACCTTCCTGGATATACCAAAATTCAAAATGTTGACTTTGCAGCAGCGTCTGCCCATGCTGGGCAAGAATGCTTGGCTTGTGACTTTAGGCCTAAAAGAGGCATACCTGCATGTCCCAATCAGACAGTCATGCAGAAGATACCTCAGATTCAAGGCTGGCTCAATGCATTAGCAATTCTCTGCACTGCCCTTTGGCTTTTCTACTGCGCCCAGGGCCTTTACAAAGTGCCTGGCACCAGTAATTGCATTCTGCAGACAGAGGGATACAAATATATCCTTACTTGGACGACTGTCTAATTCAAGCAGAGAACAAGGACATTCTTCTACAGCATCTGGCGTTTGTGAAAAGACTTCTAACATGCCTAGGGTACACAGTGAATGAAAAGAAATCAAAACTAGTACCCTCTCAAGAGATAATATTCCTGGGTGCAAGCTTAAATACAACTGCCCAGATGGCTTATCTCACGCCAGACAAAGGCAACTGACTACCTATTTCAAAATGTTGGCAACAAGGGCCCAGTTATCTGCAAGAAAACTTCTGCAGGCTTTGGGCTTCATGGCATCCTGCATCCTACTAATTCCATATGCAAGACTGCATATGAGGAAACTTCAATGGTACCTAAAAAGTGTTTGGACTCAACATTGCCACAGCCTGGAGACAATGATTACTCTCATTCCCTGCCTGCAACAGGAGTTTCGACGGTGGGCAAAGGCTTGTCACCAGAACAAGGGACAGCCATTCACATTACCCCCAGTCAGGCAGACACCAACAATGGATGCATCAGATTATGCCTGGGGGTCCCACATGGTAGGAAGATGCATTTAGGGCACATGGTCCTCAAACTAAATGCATCTACATATCAATTATCAATCAAAAAGAGATGCTAGCTGTTCAAAATGCCCTGACAGTCTTCAAGGACCTACTTCATGCGGGTCAACTACTGATAGACAGACAACACCACGGTCATGTGGTATATAAACAAGCAGGGAGGCACACATTCTTACCCCCCTTTGCAGACTAGCCATGACTTTGTGGGACACAGCATTGAATTACCAACTACATCTGCAGGCACAATTCCTGCCAGGAAAGGAAAATCCTCTGGCAGACGAACTAAGCAGAAACCTCACGGATCCCCACGAGTGGCAGCTGGATCCACAAGTCTTCAGCATGCTAACAAGGAGATGGGGATGCCCGGACATAGATCTATTTGCCTCCCCTCACAACTACCAACTAAAAAGATTCTGCACAAGGACTTATTACAGACAAACATGGAAAATGGATGCTTTATCTTTCAGGTGGAAAAACCCATCAGTATATGCCTTTTTTCCGCTGCCACTCCTCCTCATGGTACTCCTAAAGGTCAGACAGGAGAAGCCAAAGATGATACTGATTGCCCTAGACTGGCCCCGCCATTACTGGTATCCATTCCTAAGGAACTTGCCTCATTGCCCAGCTTGGACCTTACCTCAAATACCCCATCTACTGTCCCAGCAAAACAATCAGATCCTGCACAGCCAACTCAGGACTTTAAACCTGGCAGCATGGCGGATAATGTAATCATACAAAACACCTCTCTCAGTAAAGCTGTGATGGATGTCATTTTGGAAGCCTGAAGGCCTAGTACTAGAAAATCTTATGCTGGAAAATGGAAGAGATTCTGTGCTTGGAACCAGGCACAAGGAACTAATACAGCTGTACCATATATTCCTCAGATTCTGCAATACTTAACTGAGATGCTGGACAAAGGCCTATCTTTTTCATCAATTAAAGTTCATGCCTCTGCCATTTTGGCTCATTACAATACAGATCCACCAATCTTTTCTCATCCTTTATTAAAGCAGTACTTTAGAGTAGCCAAAAATTTAAGGCCTCCAAGGAGATCACCAATACCTGCATGGGACCTCAACTATGTCTTGGAAAAACTCACCCTGCCTCCTTTTGAGCCAGCTGCTACTGCTGATATAAAGTTTTTATCTTGGAAAACAGCTCTGCTCCTAGCAATAACTTCTGCAAGACGAGTTTCAGAGCTACAGGCACTCATGACTGTGGAACCTTTTATCAAGTTTTATCCAGACAGGGTTTCTCTGAGGGCAAGCCCGACATTTATGCCTAAAGTGGTGTCCAGTGTGGCTCTTAACCAAACTATTCATCTGCCAACCTTTTATTCAAATCCACAGAACAATGGGGAGAGAATTCTGCATTCCTTGGACGTACACAGACAGCTTAGATTCTACTTGGACAGAACCAAAGTTTTCTGGAAGACAGAGCAATTACTAGTGGCATATGCTGCAGGATTACAAGGAAAGGCTATATCAAAGCAGACTATTTCAAAATGGATAAGCCCCTGCATTCGTTTCTGCTATTCACAACATGGCAAGCCAGTGCCTAAGGGCATTAGGCCACATTCAACCAGAGCTGCAGCCACTTCAGCAGCCTTTCTCAGGGGAGTGCCAACCAAAGACATTTTAGAGGCTGCTACTTGGAGTTCAGTGCACACCTTTACAAAGCACTATCATCTGCCACTATACTCTAAATCCAGGGTAGGCTTTGCCACTGCAGTTCTGCAGGGCCTCTTAGCCGCTCCTAATGCTGTTTAGCTCCAGCCTCCCCACCATAGTTTTGGGACTCTGCCCAAATGTAATGACTGCAACAGTGAAACACGAAGAACATAGTACAGTTGTGTACACTTACCATAAATGTCGATGTTAGTGTATTCACTGTTGCAGTCCAGGTTACCCATCCGCTTTCCCCTTTTTTTCTGCTGGAACTTACCTTTCCTTCTCTGATTTATACAACCTATGTGGTGTATTTGCTTGTAGATGAAGGTAAAGTTTATATTGGTACATGTAATTTTATATATATATATATATATATATATATATATATATATAAACATTTTGGCTACCCTTTTAGGGGGCACCTGACATCTGGGGCAAGAAAAACTGAAGAAAATGGTGTTGGCTGCTTCTTTTATACTCCTGATGACCTGACGTCAGGGAAGGGGTGACAGCAGCCGACGCAGGACCCAAGACTTTGGAATTCGGGCCGAGTGAGGGCAACCAGCCAGCAGGATTACCCAAATGTAGTGACTGCAACAGTGAATACATTCAAACATCTACATTTATGGTAAGTGTACACAACTGTACTTTTCTTCAGAAAGCACAGCAGTTGAAGAGCAAAATTATCCTCATTGCCTCCTCCTGGCTTCGTCAAGTTTGCTTCCTCGCTGTTTGGTCTTATCTGGTGTGTCTGCCTTGGACTCTGGATCCAGTTCCAGATCTCCTGTCACACCTGTAAGGGGTTCCATACCCGGACTTAGCCTGAAGCTGACCATGTGGCTGCTCCAGTTCTTTTGATGGCGAGAACTCCTAGGGTCTCTTCACCAGTTAAAAAGATTTGGTTATGTCTCGTAATGTCTTTACTAGAAAAATTTACTCTAGTAAATGGAAATGTTTTTCCATCTGGGCATCACAGCATAAGTTGGATCCTTTGTTCAGCTCCTGTTCCTGCCATTTTGGATTTTCTAGCCCATACCTGCCATAACTGAGCTAGTTTTTCTATGAATAAAGTTCATTTGGCAGCCATCTCTAATTTCCATGTGGACGAGAATTCTACTTCCCTGACTTCTAAACTCTGCACGGCCTTTTTGAAGTGTACCGTCCTCCTTTGGCCATCAGTCAATGACCCCACACCTACTTGGGATCTTACTTTAGTTTTGCAGGCCCTGGTTACTCCTTTTTTTGAACCAGCTGCCACTGTGGATTTACAGTTTGTCTTGGAGGACTGCCTTCTTGGTGGCTATCACTTTTGCCAAGCGGGAATCTGAATTGCAGTTGTGAATTAAGCCTCCTTATCTTGTCTTCTGTAAGGACAGAGTGACTCTTTACCAACCCCTTTCATGCCAAAGTTGGCATCTGAAGCCAACATTAACAAGGTGATTTCATTTGCCAGTTTTCTTTCCAAATTATCAGAACAAAGGAGAATATAAGTTGCATTCACTTTGTCCAGAGGCAGTTGCGCTTTTATTTGGATAGAACCAAAAATTTATGACAGTCTGATCAACTTTTTATATACTTTTCAAAGCCCCATTTGAGAGAGCCTATTTCTAAGGTCACCCTTGCTCATTGGATTTCCAGTTGCATCTTTACGGCTTATCATGCTAAAGGTATGCCTTTATGTGGCCCTGTCCAGGTGCATTCCACCAGGTAAATGTCCACTTCTGTGGTCTTTTGGTCCAGGGTTCCTAATGATGATATTTGCTCTATTGCCACTTGGTCCTTTTCGTATAATTTTATTTCCCATTACAAATTGGACATTATCTCCAGGAGCAGGGCATCCTTCGGCTCTGCTGTGCTCTGGAATAACCTTCCATGAGGGCCTTCCAAGGTTATTGTAGCTAGGGACTTTGTCGGATTGGTTGAAGCCAAATGAAAACTTCCATCCAAGGTTGTGGTTTTTCATTTGTCTTCAACCATCCCTCCCTCCTTCCCCCTGTCTTTGGGCTGGTGTTGTGGATTGGACAGCTGCAGGTGCAGGTTTATTTTGTTGGTCCTGGGTTTGAGTCTGGTCTGTGTGCACCCCTTCGATGGTTAGGGGTTAAGGTACTCTGCTGTGGGTTGGGTAGTGCAGCCCTGCAGCAAATTCAGTCTGAGGGGAGAAGGGAGAGAGAGGAGCATTAAGGGTAGGGAAGGAGCTCAGATTCCACCTCTAATGCTGGTGTATACGACTGAGTTGGATCTGTTCTCAGATCTGAGTCCCATAGGTTGAAGACAAATGGAAAGCAACAACTCTGATGGAACGTTATGTTAAGTATGCAACTTTTTTTTCTTTACTTAATTTTATCCCCTTTCTTCCCCTCCTCGAAGCATTTTTCCAAACAGTAATGAAATTGAGTAGGGCATATACTGTACAGTCCCCCACAAGTCCAAGAAATTCTGAAAGAGTCCAGTATTTCCATACTTTCTTGTTTAGGCATGTTTCACAAATGTGATTATTGCATTGTAATCCCACATTAAGTTACTGGTCTTATTACTGTTCATCTCTGTCTCCCAGATCCTCTCTCTGCTTAATTTCCAATGTACTGTCTGTTCTTTTAGTTATGTCTGATGCTCCCTTCCTTCTCTCCAATAATTTCTGTTGAAGCAGCAGTAGAAAAGGTTTCACAGGTACAATCTCTCTGTTGTCTAATTTAGTATCAGAAGAAAAGAGGCAGAATCTCCTGTTTCACAGCTCACTTTTTGTTGAACAAACTTTTGTATTTCATCTTTAGCATGTACTTCAAAAAATGTTGTCCCTCTAGGGAAGAAAACATTGAATATAGCTTTGTAAAGATTTTTGAGTCTCTCACCTGCATCTCAACATTCCCTGAGTAGTGGAATGAATTTACTCCTCTTCTGCCTGGTGTAGAATGAATAATCATTCTCCACAAACACACTGCTGTCTCTCACTTTTAGTATTTTGTTGTTCTGCCACAGTTTTCTCAGAATCAACTCTTCCTGCTGGTAGGATTGCATCTTTACTGTTAAAGGTCTAGGTTGCTTTCTCATAGCCAGGTTTGGAGCATATACAGTGTGCCCTTTCAACTACCAACTCCTGTTGTGGAATAGCAGTCCAGTTGCTTATTTCTTCTTTCATAAAGTTAATGCAGTGTGTTCCTTTCAGCTTCTCTGGTATAGCTGGAAATCTCCAGTTTTCCCTACGTGTACTCTCCTCTTAATTCTGAGCAGTTTCGTATTCAACCAGCCTTTTCATTTTAACCTCTGATTTTTTTTGCAGCTTTATCACCTCATCTGAATATCTGTATTTAAAGCTTCTTCCGTTTTTTTTCCAGCCTTTTGTTTGTGTCACTCCACCAGTGTTTTGTTTATTTTAACAATGTGTGTGCAGTTGTCTTATCTTCCTGTCCATGTCTGAAGGTTGCATTGCTTTTTTGCTGAAGAGCTGCAGGACTTTTCCCCAGTCGATGTTTCTACCTCACTTTTTGTAGCTGACTTTTTTTTTTTTTCAGGTGCTTAGTGGGTTTTTTTTTTTTCTGGCATCCAGGCAGTACACTTACTAGCTGTTTACTGAAATTTACCCCATAAACACAAGTCTACTGGCCTTCTCTGTTGAGTTTGTTTTCACACACTGGGAGAGTCAATGTTAAGCTGTTACTCAGTGTGCAGCTGTGTTGGAAGTCCAACTGAGCTAACTGCACTAAAAAGAACTTGGAGTAAATTCTGGATCATGCTTTGTCTGGAGGGACCTTTTGAGATTATTCTTTTCTAGCAAGTTTTGAATTTCTAAGGTTACTAACTCCCTCTGATTGGTGGAATATCGGGTAAACATCTCTTGGGAGGAGTTTTGTGAAAACACAATGAAGTCTTCTCTGGATAGGATCCTTTGCATTCAAGAATTTCTTGTGATGGTTGTCCAGGCGTTTGGCTACAAGGAAAAGTGTCCTCAAATGCCTTCAGAGAAGGTCGGGCAACCTTTCAGGAGCGCTGAAAGGGTCTGTCCACGAAAGTCTCTTGGGATCCATGGTTTTGTGGACCCCCTCTGTCACGAGGATCGTCTCTTCTGTAATTATTTTCCCCCTCTGTCTCTGTGAGCAAAATACACACATGAATCTTGAAAACATCCTTGAGATTTTCCAAACCACATCTTACAAGTGTGCTGATTCCAAGAGAATGATTGTTGCAGTTCAGAGAAACAAATTCCAACCACAGACATCATGTTGCTCACTGTGAGAAAGTGTCTTTTTAACTTTGGGCCCAAACAGGGAAGATCTTTCAAATGTAGTATTGGTGAGAGGATTTAACGGGCTCTGTAAAATCATGCAGTCTCATCCAGGGTATGTATCCTTATAGCTATGCCTGAACCAGCAGCCTGTGAGGAGCCTTCAACAGCATGAGATGTTAATCTCTTGGCCATGTTGGATATAGATTGTAGGGTGGTAAATTGGGAGAAGTAAGTTTTTATATATATATATATATATATATATATATATATATATATATATATATATATATATATATATATATATATATATGTGTGTGTGTGTATATATATATGTATATATATATATATATATATATATATATATATATATATATATATATATATATATATATATGTATAACTTGAATTTTCTACAGTTTTACCAGGAAATAGTGACTACTGCAAGGGATTATCTCTAGATTCTGGGGTACATGGCTTCTGCTGTCCTGATGACTCTCCTTCGCAGACTACAGTTGAAAATCCAATGCTTTCTCAAAACTAAGGATTCCACACCAGTGTTCCAAATTTCCAGTCCCAGTGCTGAACTTTGCCAGGAAGAAAGTTTATGGTGGGCAGAGCAGATTATATCTAGGTCTCTCAGTATACCCTCCATCTCCTCCTCCGTCTCTAACCACAGATGCATCAGACTTTGCACTAGGGGGTAGTAGCCAAGTGATTGAGTACAAGGAATTTAGGACCATCTCAAGAAAAAAAATACATCAAGGAATTGATTGCTTAAACTCCAGGACCTCTGCTGGTTATCACATACAAAACCACTGTGCTGTGGTACAAGGGGGAACCAGGTCGTGCACCTGGTGCAGACTAGTCATGATAGCCTGGGAAATTGCAGCTCAGCACAGTTTATCCTTTCAAGCTACTTGCTTTCTTTCAGAGCAGAACACGGTGGCAGAGATGTTGAGAAAGACCCAGGACAAGACCCTCCTTGATGGATGTTACTCCATTGAGTTTTCCAGGGTATTGTCCATCCATGGGGAACTCCCCAGTTAAACCTTTTTGACTCCATTCACAACAGATGCAACTCTGCTCCAGTACACCTTACAGAAAGGCCTGGAAGATGGATGCCTTTTACTTTTAATGGATGGGAATATTTCTCTATGCCCCTTTTCTTAAGATAACCAGAGTTCTTTGAAAGATTCAAAAGGATTCTCCAAAAAATAATTTTGGTAACTCCCTTTTGCTCAGATATTGGTTCTCCCTTATGAAATTCACCAAGGCCATTTGCCAAAGTCTTCCCCAGAGAATGAGTCTGCTCACACAACCACAGGATCAGTGATTTATCACAACCTTCAGAACCTTAATTTTTTTGGATGCTAGAATTTTGAAACCACTTGGGCACCATTGTTAGTGGGCATGCAGCAGATATTTGAGTAGTCTAGAAAATCTCTTACTAGGGATATCTCATTTAACTAAATGGAGGAAACTTTCTAGTTGGTGCCACAAAAACCAGGACCTATCCAAGGCAGAAATCCCTCTGGTTATTTGCTATCTATGACTTGCACAGATCTGGCTTTTCTTGCTTATCTTACTAGAATTAATCTTTCAGTTGTTTATGGCCTTCTTCCTTTAGATCCCCCTTTCTGTCTTATTCCTGGTAAAACAATATTTGAAATAGTATTGTATTGTCATACACCTGTACAACAGGTGGCTCGGCTCTTTCTGGGATCACAACTGCCTTTTTAGAAGATGATTTGAAATTGTTGAAGTGGAGAGCTGTTTTATTCGTTACTTTAACTTCACTTACCAGGCGTCTGCAACCTCCACTATCAAGAGAGCCATTTTTGGCTCCTCTCCCACCAAATAAAATTCATCAGGAGCCACAAAACCTATTTGACCCCTAAAATGAAGATATATATAGTTGTTATACTAAATATAAAAACAAGTTTATAAGAGCAATATTTATAATCTGCCCCTATTTTTGCTCCTTTGTTAGGATTGCCCGATCTTTGTGTGTGTGTGTGTGTGTGTGTGTGTGTGTGTGTGTGTGTCATATTTCTTGACCTCTTAGAACAAGAATTCTGGACAAAGCCATAAGTAATGGGGCACAAAGGCCCCTAAATAGGGATATGTTTTAAATATTGCTCTTACAAACTTAGAAAGTTGATAGAATAACAGATTTTGCATTAGCATGACATTGTTGAAGGGTATGAAGTCTGAAACTCAAATGTCTGTCTATTTTTTCTGACTTTAGCCCTCAATGATTGCCAGATAAACAAAAATATGAGGCAAAAGTCAGGACATTCTGCGAAAATCTGCACACTTGAGAGGTACCTGTGTGTGTGTGCGCGTGTGTGTACATGTACGCGCATGTGTGTGTGCGCGCGTGCGTAAAATACATGTTAACAGAAACCATGTTATTCTAGCAAGTTTCTAAGTTTGTAAAAGCAGTATTTGAAGTCCATTTCTCGATCACCCTGTGTGTGTGTGTGTGTGTGTGTGTGTGTGTGTGTGTGTGTGTGTGGTAGTGGCCATTATGTTTCAAAGCTACAGGGAACCACTGCAGAGAGGTGGAAGAGCCACATGTGGCTCCAGAGTAGCAGGTTACAGACCCCTGAGCTAGGCGAGTATCTCAGTTACATGCCTTGCTGGTGTCTCAACCGTTCATCATATTTCATAGGCCTAGACACAATAACCTTAAGAACTAATCCTTTATGCCAAAATTTGCCTCAGAATTTATTTTAAATCACTTCATTCATCGACATGTCTTCTTTCCTGTCTCAAAAAACAAGAATGAGAATCCTGCATATACTCTAGATGTCCACAGGCAGCTGAGATAACTATATTAACAGAACAAAAGACTTTAGAGCTTCAGATCAGCTCTTTCCCTTTCATTGGATATAAAAAGGACAACCGGTGTCATAATGGAACATTTCTAAATGGTTATTCCATTGTCCATTTTTGTTCTTGGCAGAAGGCTAAAGCTCTGCTTAGCAGAGCTCTGGCAACTTTTAAGATACTTTGGAAAGGGATGGACTACTACTTAGTTGTCCATTTACAGCTTTGCCAAACATTACAAGATTGACTCATTTTCCAGGGCCACGGCTGGATTTGCTACATCATTCCTCCAAGGGCTCCTGGATTCTGGCCCTCCCCCTCTTCCTCCCTTGGCTTTGGCAATCGTCCCATGAAGCCATATGCAACTGTGAGTCATCTAATGATAAACATAGGACAGTTGGGTAAATAAATTTACCATAACACGTTAATGTTCATATAGATCACTGTTGCAGTACTGCAACTCTTCTGTACCCCCCTGTTAATTTTGGTGTTAGTTCTGTCTTTCTGGATAAAATTATTTTGCCTAGGCTGGGGTTCCCTTTGTACCAGTCTTTTCTAGAGCAAACTTCAAAATTTTGCAACCTAATCGAGTTGCTTTCATTTGCAAATCCTCCCTTGTTGGAGAGACGAGAAAGCTCTGACTTTTGGCACCTTTGTGTTTGCTTTTATACCAGCATGCTCTCGAGCTTCCATGGATATATGGTGCATGTGTAAGGCACCCAAAAGGTTTTAAATACTTGCCAGATGTCTGATCTTGGTAGGATACATTCCATGTTGCTATATGCTACTGCAGCAGTGATCTATTTGAACGTCTACTGTTATGGTAAATTTACTTTTACAATCGTGTTTTCTGAAATTTCACTTCTAGGCATCCTGTCCATCTGGCTAGTCTTCAAAAGCTGAGGCTACTTTCCCCTGTAATGGTGTATGTTTGTCCATAGATGTGCAAGAGCATGGGCATATAATAGGGGGCAATCGTCCCATATGTTTGCTTCATATTCTGAACTTTCTTGTCTCACTTTGTGCATGGAGATACCTCCTTGTCGGTGGGTGAGTAGTACCTTCATCCTCAGTCAGCACAGCTTCAGAGCTCAGGGCAAAGTAAAGTATCTTAATGGAAATTTTTTCCATTATTCTGAGTTTGACCTTTTGGTTGGTATCCTGTTGTATAGATCTTTATAAAAGAGCAAGTGTGACCATGGGAGACAGATACCTTGGGCACATCCCAGTCAGTTGCGTCTTCTCCATGGTAATGGAGCATGCCATCCAGGTCTGCTATGTCAAAGGATTTGAGCCAGATACATTTTGTAGTTTCCATACATTAGCTCTTTACATCAAAAAGAAACAGTTAAAGACCTTGGCATGGTCTTTGTCATTGGAGAGCCAGTTCTCTTCTCTTGACACGTCAGCTTGGAAACATCTGAGAGCTAATCCCAGTAGGGAGAGAGAAGAATGTGGAATTTTCTTTCCCTGCATAGCAATCCTGAATCAACCTCAGGTAAGGCACTTTCGTGGAGTGCCATCCAGATGTCCTTCCATTTCACTGTTGCAGGATTCTTACAGTATGGATCCCTGCCAAGGGTGGCCCAACATCCAGCCAGTATACTAAAGCCTTTAGGTTGCTAAAGCTATGCCTTATGTCACATGTATGATCCCAGCTTACAGTGTAGGGCATAAAGATGACATCCAGATGTACCATCCTCAGAACTTCTCTCCTGCCAGTCTGAATGCTCACTTTGTTGTTCATGCCATTTTTCAGATAATTGTCCCATTGGGGTTTTGTTCTTGTATTTTCCTTTGTTTTTGTTGCTTGTAGGGTTCATGTCATCCAGAAAGGGTAAATGCCAGTGTGGGAGACAGATTTCTCATAAAGACCGTCATGAGCAGTGTTTTTTGTCTAGGTGCTTCCCACAACTATTCATCCTGTTCTATTTACCAGGTTTTCATTCTGGACTGTGTGTAGCTTTCTTTCCTTTTTGGCCATATATTTAGAAAATCAACATCTTAAGCTTTTGACAAAAAATGCTTTAGAAGGAACTTCCCTCTCTGAGGGTCAGCCATACGTGAAGGTGGCCGAGGGTGTTTGGTCTGATTCTTTGGCTGTGCCACCTCCACGGGCCATCTCTCTCAAGGCAAGTGAAAGCCTTGAGGATCGTCTGGCTCCTGGGTTGGATTCCTGTGCCATGACTGCTTCGGAGGCCGGCATGGATCAGGCTTCGCACACATCCCTGGAGGCCTTTCATACATCTGCTTCATATGCTCGGAGAGATCGCAGCTGGTGATTACTGAAGAGCCTATGGTTGTTCCTCAGATTCTGGTTAGGGAGGGGGTACCAACTATAGTTTTTAGAGTGTTGTATGAAGTCTTATCCTTTTTCAAGTTTTACAAGGCTGATGTCCCTTTAAAGAAAAAACAAAAAAACTAAACGCGTTTCTCCTGCTCCTAAGGACCCTCAGACTGAGTGGCAGAAATTCACTCAAGGTTTGTTTAGCGCCCTTATGGCTTTGAAACCTCATCAAGGAGTTTCTGTTCCAGAACTCCCCTTGGTGATAGTCTCCCTTAAGAGGCCTAGGGATCAAGATTCCTTGGAGGAGGAATCACTTGCCTATTCTTCCCAGATTCCTTTTCCCTTAGACTATGGTGCTAAGGAGGAGGGAGGAGTCCACTAGTCCTCGCTGTCCTTTTGAGGCACAATTTCCAGAATGATGGAATTTTTCAAATGGGATTATGCCCAAGTGTCTGAGGTTCAGAAGAGATACTGCAATCTTTTACAAATGGACTTGCCCAGACCTCCTGCTGTTCCTCCTGTCCTGGCTGCCTTGTTGGATGCATTTTCTACTGCTTCTCTGTCTACTGATTCTCAGCCCCTTGTTCCCAAAGTCTTGCTGGTGACTCCCTTTTGTTCCAGGCAGCATTGGTTCCCTCTTCTGCATTTAGCCAAGGGCAGTCATCACGTTACCTCACAGGGTGGACCTGCCAACACAAGACAAAGGATCTCTCATCCTTCCCCACCTCTCCACTCTTCAGCTGACACTGTAGTGGTTAGTGTTTTAATTCCACGTAGACACTTTTTTTTTTCAGAGGACATGATTTGGGTCCTGCCATTAGCCAGGAAACCACTACTAGGAAATCCTAGTTATATAAATTGAAGAGGTTTTCTGTTTGGTGTCTTTCTTTTAACTTGGACCCACTTTCTGTAGATATTGCTTTGAGCAATTCACACATAAGAGAACCAATGCTGGGTTGATACATTTTTCTGTTAAGCCCACTTGTCTGCTATTTCTTTGCCTCTAGCACCCCCTTTAGCTTCTAGATTTGAGGCTAAGCAAATTTTTTAAAGGTATCCATCATATTAGACTTCCAGGAAGCCTGTCCCTCCTTTTTGGGACCTTAATTTTGCATTGGAAAAATTGACTCAGGATCTTTTGAGCCTGCAGCTTCACCTTCCTTGCAGCATTGTTCTTGGAAGACTGTTTTGTTGGCCCTTACTTGTATCAGATGGGTGTCTGAGCTCTTATGGCTGTTCTGCCTTTTCTAGTTTTACATAAGGACAGGGTGCCTCTTCGTATTAATCCTTCTTTTATGCCCAAGGTGTTTAAAGAGTTGTCTCATAATTAGTTTATTCATTTGCCCACTTTTTTCCCTTCTCCGCAGTCTGCTAGTGAGAAGATTTTTACATAGTTTGGATGTGCATGGACAACTCTGATTTTATTTGGATAAGAGCAAAGTTTCTTGCAGATCTGATCAGTTTATGTTTCCTTTCATCCTAGCACTTTGGGATTGGCTGTTTCCAAACAAAAGCTATTTCTTCTTGGATATCTAAAGCTATTTCTTTTTGTTTTCATGTCAAGATCCTTCCTTTGGTTAAGACTCATTGTAGTAGGGCTGTGGCTTCTTTTGGTGCTTTTCTCAAGGGTTTAAATACTAACTGTATTCATGAGGCAGCTTACCTGGACTTTTGTGCATATGTTTACCAAGCACTAGAAGTTGCATGTGAGAGATGGTTTTAATAGGACCATCCTTCATGAGTTCCTAGAGGGCTCTGCTGGTCCTTCCTCCTCCCTCTCTTTATGAGCTTTTGCGCACTACCTATTGTAAAGAATACTGCAACAGTGAAATGGAAGGACATAGTACAGATGTGTAAAATCTTACTATAATGGTAGATGTTTTCTTTACTCTTGCAGTATTTACTCCCTCCCTCTTCCCCCTTGTTCTTTTCCTGTCTGGATGTGCCTGGTAGCACGCTATGTCTTAGACTGGTGTTCCTACTGGGGTTGTCATTTCTTAGGATAGTACATCCAGACATCACCTTTATATCCTACGCTGTACATGGGAAGCATACATGTGACATACGGCTTACCATTAGCAACCTAAAAGCTTTGGTATACTGGACTGACGTCAGGCTGCCCTTGGCAGGAGATCCCTATTGTAAGGAATACTGCAACAGTGAAGAGAGGGACATCTGTTGTAAGATTTTGCACAACTGTACTTTCCCCTTATCCTGCTACCTTTACTACCTTCAGAAACCAGTATGGCAGAGGGCCAGAGCAAGTCTGATTGGATTGAATTGATATGCAAGAAGGCTTCCCCTCTTGCTTGACCCAAGACCATCCACCATCTCTTGGTACCAAAAAGAGAAGGACTGATGGACCTCCACACCATAGCCCTCCAGGTTGTCCCTCATTTCCTTTGGCTGGATGTCTCATTGAAACTGATACACACAATGTACCCTTCTCTTCACCACTCCCACCCCATGCATCAACCTCCTAAAAAAGAAGCCTGCCATGATGATTGCTTAAATCTGACCCAAGGCCCTTCAGGATGGCCAGACTCCTCCAGACTCAACCCTTCCCCAGTTGCCCATTAAAAGGAAACAAACTTTCCTAAGGTGAGGAAAATGTGCGACAGGACCCTGATGTGGAAGATTTAGATTACTCTTCTCAAATTTCTTCCCCTTTCAAGGTTGAATGTGGTGCAAAAGATATTTAATCATTTCCCTTCTGAGGAAATTTAATTCAGAGGAAACTTTCTAGAATGAAGGAATTAAGAGGCAGGGTAGAGGTTTCAATTACCTAGAAGAGTTGCAAGTTGCTGTGCATGCAAGCTCCCAAACCCATGCCCAATCTTGCAATGCTGAGGGCCATGGGGGGAGGCCTTTGTAGTTGCCTTTCAGATAAAAATTCTCAACCCCCCTGCCCCCAAGGAACCCGAAAGGTTTTACAGTGTTTAGGAAAAGCACATGTGTTTGTATAGCAATTAGGTGGTATACACTCTAGTTTTTAGATACCGAAAAAAGATGCAGTTGTCCCAGCTTTTACTACCCAGTGGTAGAGTTGTGCCCTGGAGTAGTTTGGTAGGGTCTGCACCTCACCCACCCTTTCCTTTAGGGTCATTCATTTCCAGACCTGTATGGTACAATTTCTACTTGTCCTTCTTGGTTATGTGGGGGGATAAATATGATTCTGACCTTCGATCCAAATTCTTACAGTTGTCTCAGATGGTCAGCCATGTAGCTAAGCATTCCATTAAATGTGGCTACAATGTTGTGGATACAGCTTCTAGGGCCGTTGTCACTGGTTCAGTAATCAGGAAGGATGTTTGTTTAAAAATTCAGCCTTTGCTTGAATATTATCAAACCCAATTAGTCAGTTCATCACTTAGACCGTTATTGTTTGAAGCCGCTACTACTAAAATAAAAAAAAAAAAAAAAAAAAAAAAGACAAACTGGGTAAACTAATTCATGGAGTAAACAAACTTGCCCTTTCTTTTCCCTGTTCCTAGGTTTGAGAGAGATTATACCTCAAAGCTGGGCCCCTTCTGTAGGAAACTGAGTAAACCTAAGTAAAAAAAAAAGGTGCAAGGGGGAAATGAGGGAAAGCCAGGAGGGCCCCAAGCGTTCTGTAACAACAAAGACCAGTTCTGAGTATTATGCTCTCCCCCATCCCATTGTATAGCAGGAAACATTGTCTGGATAATATTACACACATTGGTAACCTGTATACATTTTTATTTAAATACCAAGAACTAGCTCTTTGGCACACTGTCTTCCATGGTACAGACATTGATATAGAAAAACGCGGCTGGACACTGCTATTCCTTAAAATTTTTTATTTCGTAAAATCACAAGATGAGCGCTTTCGGGATACTTCCCTTCATCAGATCTGATGAAGGGAAGTATCCTGAAAGCGCTCATCTTGTGATTTTACGAAATAATAAAAATTTTTAAGGAATAGCAGTGTCCAGCCGCGTTTTTCTATATCATTGACTGGGTTCGTAGACTGGACTTTGGTGCAGCACAGAATTGTTGTTTCTTACATGGTACAGACATTGTCTGCATTCTGGCTTGTGTAAACTTTCACTACAGGTGCTTGGGTGCTGTTGGTTAAAACAGAAACTTCGGTGGATTTTCCTACATCATCACCAAAGCATCAAGTTCTAAGGGACCAGAAGGGCTGTATTCCACTGGTCAGCTAGAAAAGGGACTTTTATTCAAGACTTTTCTTGGTCTCCTGAAAGGAGGGAACCTACAGGTCTGCCTTTTCAAGGCTCCACACTTTCCTGGAGGTCCACAAATTCAAAATGTTTACCCTGCAGACCTTTTTATAGCCCTTCTGAATCTCTAAATCTGGCGTACCCCACTGGATATCAAAGGCACCTACCTACACATCGCTATCCACGACACCCACAGGCACTTTCTCAGATTCTCAGCTGGTGATTGTCACCATCAGTTTAACTCCTTGCCCTTTGGGTTATCCACCATATCAAGGGTGGTCTTGAAATGCTTGGCCTTGGGCAGCTCCTTTTGTAAGTTGAAGAGTAAACACTTCTATTCTTACCAGTAAAATTGCCTGATCCAGGGACTCTCCACTTATCAAGTGCTGACCACATTGGACTTCACAAAGAGCTTTTCTAAGCCTAAAGTCCTCTTTGGTGTCCTTGCAGAGGATAGTATTGCTGGAGTCCGTCTTGGACACCTTGGCACACCGACTGTCTTCACATTAGAGAAAGTTGACAACTACCAAGCTTACGTTCAGAAACTGGCATCCAAGACCAAAATTATTGCCAGAGAGCTCCTGAGAGTCATGGTATTCATGGCTTTTGCCATACTGATGGTTCCCCTTGCCCATTTCCACAAGTGGCAGATGCTGTGGTATTTGAGAGCTGTGAATACCTAACATACCCACCTGTTGGTCTAACTTGTCCCCAGACCCCCTTAGTAGTCAAAGAATTACAGTGGTGGATAGCACAGATCAGAAGAAATGTGGGATTACTCTTCAGTGACCCCCCCCCCCCCCATATCAGTCTGTTTTCACAGATCCCTTCTACAGGCTATGTGGAGTAACAGAAAAAAAATATCATTGTAAAGGAAATATTAGCCCACATTCAGGGACTAAAGGCAGTAACCAACTTTGGAAGAGGAGGGGGGAGATGATGGCACTTTAAGTGGTACATTAACCTGCGGGGGGAGGTGTGCATGATCTTAGCTGTGCAGGCTAGCCAGAGTAGCTTGGGAAGTGGTACAGCATGGATCTGAAAGCAGTGGGCATCTACTCAAAACTAAGTTTTGTGGCAGACAAATTAAACAGACTCTCCCCAATGAGTGGATTCTATACCTGTTTGTCTTCCTGTAACTATTTTATAAGAAGCGGTGTTCCACAGATCACTCTGCCTCCAAAGAAGACAGACAGTTCAGACTGTTTTGCTCCAGGAGCCCATGCAAGGAGGTTTGGGTGATGCATGCATTTGCTATAGCTTGGGCATGACACTTCTATATGCCTTCTTGTCTCTCTCTAAAATAAGTTATTTTATTTTAAATAACACAAGCTTACATGCAGTAGTAGAAAAGAAGACAAAACATAGTAATATTTTCCATTGTTGGTGATGCATTTTGTTTATATATTTTCATTTACTTCAACATTACATAAACTTTGTTTATGGATATTATTCTGCAGGTATTTTTCACAAGTTTAATTTCTTTTCTATGAAATGTGGTCCAGAACCCACTTCCACTTTTTATCTGTAGTATTCAGTACGTTTACTACAGTAGGTTAGTAGGTTTAGATTTTCATTTCCTAGTAATTGCTTTTTGGCCACCAGTAATATAAAACTCACCCTGAAAAACCCTTTTGTGCTCATTCTGTATATCATAGTTCAAAAGAATTTTGATTAGTTGTTACCATTTGATTCATCAACACTTCTGTCAAGATTACTCTGTATATCAGTTCATTACATTCACAAAAAACATTTTCCCAATTTCCTCTTTCCTATTACGTTCCCAGCACTTGGTATGTCTCTGAGGAAAAATCATCTGAAGTCTTTTGGTATAAACATACTTATGCAAACACTTCATGCAAAAAAAAAAAAAAACAAAAACACAAATATTCTGGGCTTTGGTGCACACTTGGATGCCATTGTCCCTTTGTAATCCCCCCCTTTTTTTTGTCTTTTCTAACATCATCTGATTTGTTCTCATAGTTCTGCTGTTATAAACCCCACTAATTACCATTTTAACAGCAGCATCTGATTTAGATTTAACTGATGCATTCATTTACTAGAGCTGCGGTAATGGTGCTGCAGTAGCATTGTCGCGTTCGATTCTCAGCAAGAGCGTCTTCTGTGTGGAGGCATGCGTGAATGGGCGTTCCTTGGTTGAAGGTTGTCCGTCAGGGCTGGTAACTCGGCACGTAAAAATCCACTACCAAACATTAGCGGACCGGAGTTCCGCTGTGGCGACCCCTAACCGGGATAAGCCGAAAGACACAACAACAACATTATTCATTTACTAGAGCTGGTCTTTCGATTTGCACTCCCCTATACCTTTCTCTTCCCCTTCCATATCAGGAACAGATACTTGTATAGGCAGTCTTTAAAATGCAGTACAAATTGATGCTTAGCCTTGTCCCAATGTGTAACCTTTCCATCCTAAATTATTTGCTCTCAATGTTGTAGCTCTCTTGTTAATTTTCACCAGTGAATTCCAGCCCCCTCTCGCCCATTTTCTCTACTCCTACCTGCAGAAACCCTTTTGGTAAGATCTCCTTTTACCAGTTCCTTGCTGGCTTAGTTCTTATAATACTTTCAGCTGTTTTATGAATAGCAGCTGTTTCAGGGGGATGCCTTTAAACCAGCTCCATATGCCCAAGCATTCAACATTGATTCCTCACACATAGCCTAATTGATCCAGTCAGGAGAACTGAAGGTCAGTGGTGCATGGATTGCAACCAGAGGAAGCGAGACAACTGTCAAAGAAATGACAATTGTAATCTTACCAATTAAGGCTTTCAGGCCTTGTAATCAGTCATGGATGTTGCACATAACAGACAAGACAGTAGTGATGTCATATGTCATCAAGTAGAGGTCTTTTATCCAGGTTAGTTGTTTTTAAGTGTAGCATCTGACCAGCCAGCTTCATGGCCTGAAGGGATAAAGTCCGACCGTAGTGCAAGTAACTGGAATTTCAAGTTCAGGTGGTGGTCAGAGTTGGCTGAGGAGGATGGGAATGAGAGACAACTGCCTACCTGCCCATTCTGGAGGGGTAGGTGGTTCTGGCTTGCCACATTAGTGCCACCTATAACAGGAGCACTAGGTGTTTTGTGCAGTGGAGTTTGGTGCTGCTTGAGCACTAAATGTCGTGCATGCCATTCACACTATACACCAAGGGGGTACTCTGTGTGCTGAGGCGCCCAGTGCCCTCAAGAGCTGTAGAGGGATGTGTTCCTGCCCTGCCGGACCTGTATGCTGGGCCAGTCCCTACTTCTTGATTCATGATGGAAAATGGAGAGCAGAGGCCCATTCAGGCAAAGTCATGCATGGCCCATAAAAAAGGTGGAAGCTGGCCCAGGAGACGTGACTGTCCCTCAGGGTGTTGTACATCCTTTCTCAGTAAAACTCTGATTTAGTTTGGCATTTGGTGCAGAGGGTTAAGGCTGGGAGTTGTGCTTTTGTACAAGGTTTGATAATGCCAGCCCTCATTTGCCTACTTGTATGTCCTTGAGCTAATCAGTTAACCAGATGGTGCTTGGGGACAACTGTGAGTTTGGGGTTAGGCTCCTCAGTGGTCCCCTGGACTGCAAGCCTGATAACTACCTTCATGAACATAATTTGTCCTGTGATACATGGATGCTTGTCTAATCTTTACAATTCCTCATTGAAAATCAATGCATCAGCCATTTTTCATCCCTACCAGCCCTGGGGGATGATGCTTCTCTTCTGCTTATTGACAAGGGTCCTGCATTTGAGTCACCCAGAAACTGCTTTAAAACAAACATGAAACTTCACCTGTCTTCCTGAAAAACTTGCATTCCTCCTAGGGAGGCAGCTGCTGCTTCTTCACTAAAATTATCGTGGTGAAAGTTTTGATGTGCGCTGGAGTTGCCTTCATCTTCTGTTATCACACATGAACTCTACCTTCATGTCTAATATTGTAGTAGAACCAGCCGTTTCAAAACACCCGTCTTTTTTCCTGCCCCCAAAACAAGGGGGGAAAGGGTTTTACAGTCCCTTGGTATGTATAGATGCGATTCTACTTAGTGAAATGAGGCAACAAGAACAACTGTTCACCTCCTTTGCAAAGGCGGAGAAGAGGAGACTCGTTTATAAGCAGACTGCATCAGAAAGTCTGGTACACTGTCTTTGCTTGTGTTGCACCTTTTGGGGCAATATTACACCAGGGCAGTTTAGAATGTGCTCTGCAAGTGACCCAGCAGTCAAAACTGCATTGCTGAGAGGAGCTAGCAGTCAAGCTGTTTTGGAAACTGTGTGGTTATCTCCCCACATCTTTTCCAAACACTGTAACATGCAGTTTCCCTAGATGGACAGTGTGTGCCGCAGCCACTTTGTTAGGGCATCCTGTAAATCACTCCTACTCATGGCCAATCAGATTTCTTTAAAAAAAAAAAAAAAAAAAACTAGATGAATAGATGAGGATCTATAAACTGGGTTGTGTACTCAGGCCCTTATAGTTAGAGGAAACAATGGGATTTGCATTGACTAGCCTCTATTCGTTTACTGAACGGATTGCCTAGTAATAACCTATGAGCTAACTAATGGTTCATAAGCTTTGGGAATCTTCCCAAGTGACATTATTGCAGCAAAGAAATCTATAGTAAACGTAGTGCAGTTTGCTAAATGAATGCAAGTGGTGGCGTTTGAGTATGTTCATTAACATTTCCCTCCTTTTCCCTTTATCCCTATTTCTGTGGGTATCTAGGAGTGGGTTCTGTAGTGTCTCCTGCATGTACTTTCCCTCTAGTACACTAAACCTGCATTTCTTAAAGTGAACCTATGTCTTGGAGGAGCAGCTTGCTGGTCTTGTGGTTGGGTGAATCCTTTAGTGTTGGCCAGTTAGTGCTCTGGCTTGAAGTCTCTCCTTTGGAGGAGAGTGGCTAGAGAAAGACTGTATTAAAATTGGTGTGAGCTGATGACCTCCTCATACCATTGATGCTCTGTGATGGGGTGCTGCCTTCCTTGAAGGGTGAAGGATGCTAAGCAGTACATGTTAGGTGTCATTACAGCAACAGTGAAGATAGTTGGGACATCATAGTCGGTTCCTAGACAGGAGTACTTATCTTTTGTGACAAAGACATTGGCGATGGTGTTAGTCCAGTTTAGTGTTTAAAAAAAACCTTCCCCGACTCTCTTTGGAGAAGTTTGGTTTATCAGTTCAGTATTTCTTGGATTGTGGCAACTTCAGTTTTGTGATTTTCCTCCTCTAACTGTTGATTTCAGTAAAATGTGCTACTTGGGAGAGTTATAGCTGGCATCAAGGAGACCGTTGTATATGTTATTGGTACAGCTGTCTTTACAGAGAGAATACTTTGTTTAAAACCTTCACAATTAAACTCCTCCTTACTGTTGGCATCCTGCATATAGGTGCACTGGTCATTTGTATTAATTCAATGAGGTAAATGCTTATCCATTAAAAAAAAAAAAAAAAAAAAACTGAGTCTGCTGTTTTGATTGTTCCTTTTCCAGCACATCATCTCCAGGAACTGCACATTTAATGGGGAGGGAGGTGTTGGCCAGGTGTAGTTTAAAAAAAAAAAACTTCCAACATTGGTACTTGGATCTAATAGTTACCAGGCTCATGTATTTCTGGTTTTCTGGTGTAGACAGAGCACTGAACCAGCTTCACTATCCTGCCCAGCCAGGCGACTGCAAAACATTTGAACATTTAGTATGCATAGCAGACGAGAAAAATCAGCGCTTACATTTTAACAAAACAAATTACAGTTTTTTTACATTTTAACAAAACAAATTACAGTTTTTATAAAGTTAGTAGTAAGAGGTTTGCCATGAGGTATTAAAACATACTCACATAGCATAATCAGAGTTGAAATAATCTTAATAGTATGGGTATCTTTTGTGTGTTTCTATAAAAGTATGAGCAGAGCAGTCTGGTATATTAAAATGATTGAAAATACTGTTTGAGAAACTATACGGTATTTACAAACCAGAAAAGAGGGTACAAGGAGAGATGGAGGTGTATGTGGGAAGTAATGAGATTGGGTATACTCTATTACAGCTGTACTTGACAGTTGTAAATGAGGTTTGGTATAAAACAAGGGCGGGTACATTTATGTATATTAATACATAAATTTGTCTGAATTTTGTGTATGGGTGAGTTGTTTTTAAGGCAGGGTAAAAGGTTGTCAGAGTTTTGGGACAATGAAAGAAAAGTTACAGTCCATAATATGCAGATGTTCATCATCAGTATCAACTGTTGCAGTTCTCACTTTTGGAATTCCTGATAACCTAGCACATTGATTGTCCAGCTTGATTTCCTGATCCCCCCATGTGCCTCGGCTAACATTCTCCCACAACTCTACAAGTACATCAGTGGTACAAGAGTTGCATGGGCTAACACCATCACTGTATCCTTTTGTCTTAATTTAGTTTAGCATTACATAGATTGCTAAAGTCCTGCCTTCCCTCAAATATCACTCCTGAGCATTATTCTGTTTATGGTTTCCACAGATTTCAGTAATTTCTGTGTAGTTTATGCCTGCGTCCTTTTTATAAAGATCCCACCCCATTTAACTCATTTACAGCATTAAAACAGTTCATACAGTTGGTTTTGCTTTTGATTTCCGTTACTTAACTCATTAACCCAGAGTACCGTCCCTTGTCGCCTTGGTGCTTACATCCAAGCGCTCTCTGAGGCGCTAGGAATTGCATGCTGATGTCCTTCAAGGTAGCATCTGCAGTCATAACAAATGGGTTGTCCTGTCGTCAGGCAGCCCCTCGGTCGGCCGGATTCCAAAGTCTAGGTCCGGCTTCGGCTGATGTCGCACTTCACCCGACGTCATCTCTGCTGGTCTTCGGGTATAAAGGCATCAGCCGACGCCATTTTCCTCAGTCTTTCTTGCGCGTGGCCAAGCAGAAGCTGTTCGCAAGTGCCGGTCGGTCAGATCCAGAGATTACTACTACCGAATACTACTCAAGACTTCTAAAAGCTAAGTACCCCGTTGGGGACTCTTTCTTGCCTCAGCCGATGTCAGAAAAAGTCAATAACTGTTTAACTTGTGGGAAACAAATACCTCATAAAGATTTCCACTCTTACTGTCTGCCTTGCTTGGGCCCAGACCACGACGTAGCAGCTTGTTCGGCCTGTGCTTCCTTCAACCGATGAACGCTTAGGCGTCGGTCGGAGTTTGCTGAACAGTTTTTCGGCTCAGATTTTGCGTACATTATGCCGTCGGATCCTCCGACTACCCAAATTGTTAAAAACGCAAAGAAAAAGACCGACACTCGCGGTCCGCGGTTTCGGCCGAAACCACGGTTAAGCAAGCCGCGAGTGTCTCTGTTTCGGCCGAAACCGAGAATACCGGTCAATCTTCAGCCGAATCCATGACTACTACTGAGGCTCCTGCTACCTTAGTTGAATCGGCCTCAGAAGTTTTGCCTACTACTGTGGTTCCTAGTGATTTATCAGACACCATCCCTTTGGATGTCTCTACCCCAGCACGTGGTGCTGCTAGGCCTCCTGCAGCCATGTCTATTAAGGCCTTTGCCAGGGCTAAAGCAGCCAAAACTGTTAAATCAGTGCCTGTTAAGCCCCCCTCACACAGGCCCACTTCTAGTTCACAAATGCTTACTCTGGCAGAGGATTTAATATCCTTAATTAGGGGATCCCAATCTCACCCAGACAGGGCCTCTCAGCCACCAGAAAAGAGATCTAGAGCAGAGGGCCCCGAGCCAGTGTCCTCTGATGATTCTGCGGATGACTCAGACATTACAGACCAGCCAGAGGCTCCTTTGTCTACATATGAAGACTCCGATGCTGAAGAATCCATTCCATCTGCCTCTCCGCCAGAGGAATTTTCCTTTGGGGAAACCTTACATGCCATGAGAGAACAATTCCAATGGCAGGGACAAGATTTCTCAGATTCAAGAAAAAGGCTTAGGACATTTCTGCACTTACCACAACATAGGCCCTTAGCTATACCTCCAGTACTGCCTGTTGTGGATGATGCATTTAATGATGTTTGCACTGCTCCTGATACTTTACCTCCAGCCCCTGCCAAACCAGATAGATTTTACAGGGTGCCAGACACTCATCACCACCTATACAAGGCCCCACTTGCAGATCCTGAGACTATATCCCAGGGGCCTAAGGCAGTAGCCTCGACCTCAGCAAAAAATCCTACTCCTTCTGAAAGGGAATCCAGGTCCTTAGAGAGATGGGGGAAAAAAGTTTACACCTCTGCTACTCTCTCAGCTAGAGCTTTAAACTGTCAGTTTCATATGATCCAATACCAAGAGTTTATGCTTGATCAGTTAACTAAGAAGCTGTCCTCTGATGACTCCTTAGATAAGAAATATGTTTTAGAAATCGTGAATAACATCCAACAGGTTAGTAACCATTCTTTAAAATGTGGCTATGATGCTCTGGAGGCTTCATTTAGATCAGCCATGACTGGCACAGTGATAAGGCATGCATGGTTGAAAGAACAGGTCTTGCCGGATCATGTCAAAGCAAAGCTGTTAGATGCTCTTATGGATAAGGCCAGTCTATTTGGTACACCTGCTCAGCAAGTAATGAAGAAAATGGAAGAAAAGGCAAAATCTGTACAAACAGTTAAGGATTTGTTACAGGTTCAGCCCCCAAGGTTTAGCAGGAACTGGCCTGCCAAAAATTGGTCCTTTCCAGACTCCTCGAAATCTCAAAGAGGCAGAAATCAATCCAGAGGAGGTGCCTACAGAGGACGACAGTGGCAAGGCAGTAACCGAAGCACGGACACAACCACTGCCACTGCAACAGGACAATCACAGTGACTTGGCTCTGACACCGCCTACCAGGGAGCAAATAGCAGCACCTTTAGCGGAAAGTTAGCCTTATTTTCGAAAAATTGGCACTGTATCACAAAAGACAAGTGGATTTTGCAAACCATAGACCAAGGCTACAGGTTCCACTTCCACACCTTACCAGTAAAAAGAGGAATGCCAAACCTACCTCCAAATCAAAAAACAGAAGCTCTAAAGCAGATAGCAGAATTAACAAAGATGAGAGCTGTGGAAAGAGTACCAATAACAGAACAGGGCAAAGGATTCTACTCCAGACTCTTCCTAGTACCAAGAAAAGAGAAAAGTTGGAGACCTATTCTCGACCTGTCCGTCTTAAACACATACATCATTGTCCCAAAATTCAAAATGCTGACCCTACAGCAACTTCTTCCCATGCTGGGCAAGGAGTGTTGGCTGGTAACTCTAGATCTCAAGGAGGCATACCTGCACGTCCCCATACGACCAAATTGCAGAAGATACCTCAGATTTCTTGCAGGATCAGAGCATTATCAATTCTCAGCATTGTCCTTTGGCTTATCTACTGTGCCCAGAGTATTCACAAAATGCCTGGCATCAGTAATTGCTCACTGCAGGCTACAGGGAATACAAATTTATCCATACCTGGACGACTGCCTGTTACAAGCGGACAATAAAAGCAAGCTGACAACAGATCTACAAAGAGTCATTTGCTTACTACAAGCCCTGGGATACACAGTCAATTTACAAAAGTCAAGACTGATACCATCCCAAACTAGAACATTCTTGGGTGCGGATTTGGACACAGTAAAACAAATGGCATTCCTACCTGCAGAAAAACAAAAACAACTCCCTCTTTACTTCTTGGCATTAAAGCAGAACAAACTAACAGCAAGAAAAGTACTGCAGGCCTTGGGCTTCATGGCATCATGCATAATCTTGGTCCCACATGCCAGACTGCATATGAGAAAGCTACAGTGGTACCTAAAGAATTTATGGTCTCAACACAGGCACAGCTTAGAAACCGAAATCCCACTAATCCCATGCCTGAAACAGGAGTTCCTATGGGTGGGCTCAAGCATGCCAGTCAAACCCAGGCTTACCCTTCCACAACTTCCAAGCAAGCCAAACCATCACAACGGACGCCTCAGACCTAGGCTGGGGGGCGCACATGTTGGACAAATGCGTACAAGGATTGTGGACTCAAGACCAGCTGCACCTGCACATAAACCAAAAAGAAATGCTGGCAGTAAAACTAGCACTACAGGAATTCAGACCATTCCTCAAAGAAGGCCACTTAATGATAAGGACAGACAACACCACAGTCATGTGGTACATCAACAAACAAGGAGGCACTCATTCATACCCCCTATGCAGAATGACTCTGGACCTTTGGAATATGGCTCTGAGCTACAACATCCAGTTACAGGCAATGTTTGTGCCAGGAAAAGAAAACACCCTAGCAGACATGTTAAGCAGAACCACCTCGGATGCTCACGAATGGATGCTACACCCGGACATCTTCAAGGCCATCACAAAGAAATGGGGAATGCCACAAATAGACCTATTCGCATCCCCACTCAATCACCAGCTCAAAAAATTCTGCACAAGGACATGCCACCCACTTGCATGGAAGGTGGACTCTCTATCCTTCAGTTGGAAAGGCCTGACAGCATATACATTTCCACCTCTCCCTTTGATGCACAAGGTACTACTGAAAATCAAAGAGGAATGTCCAAGGATAATCCTGATAGCTCCGAATTGGCCAAGACAACACTGGTACCCATTGCTGAGGAGCATGTCTCGGGGGAGAATGTGGTCAATACCCCTGATGCCTTTGATGTTAACTCAGAACAACTACAACATCATGCACCCAAACCTAAAAACATTGCAACTGACTGCCTGGAACATCACATAGCAGCAACTAACCCAGACCTATCCCAAAGGGTTAAAGACATTATCCTTGAAGCCTGCAGACCTTCAACAAGAAGGAACTATGCAGGAAAATGGAAAAGGTTTGTCATTTGGAATACTGAAAGAGGAAAAGATGCGTCGAACATAGATATTGCTAACATCCTGGAGTACTTGGCAGAGCTTCTACATACAGGCCTGTCTTATTCCTCCATCAAGATACATGCATCAGCTATTTCAGCAGAATACAGCTTCGATCCACCTGTCTTTTCGCATCCTCTACTCAGGCAGTTCCTCAGAGGGATCAAGAATGTAAAACCTCCTAGGAAACCACCATTACCAGCATGGGACTTGAACTTTGTGCTAGAAAAATTGACACTCCCTCCATTTGAACCAGCAGCAACAGCAGATCTTCAACACCTATCATGGAAAACTGCTTTCCTACTGGCAATTACTTCAGCAAGGAGGGTTTCGGAACTACAGGCCTTAATGGCAGTACAACCCTTCCTGATCTTCCATCAAGATAGGGTCTCCATGAGAACTAATCCTACATTTATGCCTAAGGTGGTATCCAGAGTGTCTTTAAACCAGGCAATCCACCTACCTACCTTCTTTCCCAATCCACAGAACAGGGGAAAGACTGCTGCATACCTTGGATGTACATAGACAGTTACGCTACTACCTGGACAGAACCAAAGGTAACAGAAAAACTGACCAGCTCTTAGTAGCCTATGCAACAGGAAGGGAAGGAAAAGCAATTTCCAAACAGACAATCTCCAAATGGATAGGAAATTGCATAAGATTCTGTTACTCCTACCATGGAAAACCAATTCCACAGAACATAAGACCTCATACTACAAGGGCTACAGCCACTACCACAGCTTTCTTACGAGGAGTGGCAACCAAGGACATTATTGAGGCGGCTACTTGGACCTCCGTGCATACATTTGCCAAGCATTATAATTTACCTCTATACTCTAGATCCCGAGCAGGGTTTGCCACTGCTGTACTGCAAGGGATCCTAACTACACCATAATTTTTCTTCCTCCACCCCTAGTTGGCTATGGTATTCTACCCATTTGTTATGACTGCAGATGCTACCTTGAAGGACATAGTACAGTTTTGTACCTACCATAAATGTAGATGTCCGAACAGGATAGCATCTGCAGTCAGGATTACCCACCCTCCTTCCCCTCTGTGGTACTCCTAGGGTATTTACCCTCCTATTAGCTAGCTGGGGGGGGAGTCTCTTATGGTGTATTTGTTTGTATATATGTACATACATGCTTATTTTTGTGTTTGCCTTCTACTTTTTTTGGAAACATTGGCATTTATCCAAAATTTAGCTTTCCAAGAGAGCAACTGGCATCTGGGGCAAGAAACACTGAGGAAAATGGCATCGGCTGATGCCTTTATACCCGAAGACCAGCAGAGATGACGTCGGGTGAAGTGCGACATCAGCCGAAGCCGGACCCAGACTTTGGAATCCGGCCGACCGAGGGGCTGCCTGACGACAGGACAACCCATTTGTTATGACTGCAGATGCTATCCTGTTCGGACATCTACATTTATGGTAGGTACAAAACTGTACTTTCCACCCGAGTGCCTTCCACAAGTGCGAGTAACTTTAATGTCACATTTTAGCTGAACTGTTGAAAACAAAGTTGAAAAAGTACCTGAAGTTTGTCAGTTACCTTCTCAACTTAGTTTTCAGTGTGTAGAAACATAATGGTCACATTTGATTTTTTGAAGAAAATCGGCTTGCTGTGAATGCCATATCTTCTTGTGATCACAGCAAGCTGGACGTATACACGAGCAAGAGACCTCAGTCTTTGTTGGGCAATCGAGAATTTAAGACCTTTGAAGGCTAGCAACTGCAGTCCTACTGGCACAAACATACCTATCTTAAAACGTGCATTAAATTCCTTGCAAAAATGCATCAATTTAGAAAAAATGAGACACTGTACACAGAATCTCACTCTAGTAATTCAAAAGACACTGAAGCATTACGACCTTCACTTTCACTATAGTTTCTATGTTGCTGTGACTGCTTCAGCATCTCAAATGCAAAAAAAAAAAAAAAAACTTCATTTTAACTTCTACTGTTAAACTAAACTAAAGTTAACTTCTACTGTTAAAAAAATGAGTGTGTGGGTTACTCTGCAGAAGTTTGCATGACGTGCTCGTTTTCTATGTATACACACACCGTCGATCCCCTGCCTTGCACCTCCTGCCCTGGTCCTTGAGAGGCTGAACTCTGCCATGAATGCTGTAGCTGAAACACCCCTTTGCTCCCCATCCAGTGAACAACTGATTCCCTTTCCTAAGGAGTGACAAGAAGGTAAAATGTGCGCGTACTTCTAGGTAAGCCAGGGTTTGAACTTTTTCGTATTAATTTCTTTCGGGAGTGGGGTGTGCAGCCTGAACTTCAAGAAGGTATTTTGATAAGATAGGGAAATATAACCTAGACAAATTGCAGTATACTGAAGGGCTAATTCAAAAAAGCATAAGCATGCACAACCGCAAGTATAATGCCAGCTTTTACAACCGCTAGTGCACTTGAATAACGATCGTGCCCCATAATGCTTTACGCAATCGGTAACCGCTACCGTTAACCAGCGAGCCAACAGTTTGTGTTACTACAACAGACCTTTTTCAAAGGCAGATCCATCTTATTTTTCCAGCACAGTTAAACTCGATGCTTCCACAGCTGTATTAATCTCTCATAATTCATTCACTGTGCAAGTAATATAGTGCTAGCATTTTAAGCTTTTGGTTGATGAAATTAACCCCTTACACTTAATCTATTACAACTTGCTTTATGTAATGAGCAGGGGCTCATTAGTGCAGTACAGCACATGGCATACTCCACAATGATGTTAATCGTGTTTCACTGCTGCAGTCATTACAATTGGGTTATCCTGCTGGCAGGCTGCCCGCAGTCGTCCTGAATTCCAAAGTCCTGGTCTGGCGTCGGTTGCTGTCGCCTCCTCCCTGACGTAAGTGCACCAGGGGGTATGAAAGATGCAGTTGACGCCATTTTCTTCAGTCTTTCTTGCCGCTCTGTGCCCGAAGCAAAAGCAGTTCGCAAGTGCCGGTCGGCCGACTCCTGAGATTTTCAAATTCGAATTTCAGATCCCGAAGTCTTCATTAAAGCTAAGTACCCCGTTGAGGAAACTTTTTTCTTGTTCCAGACCGATGTCAGAAAAAGTTAAGAATTGTTTCTTGTGGGAAGCAAATACCTCATCAGGATTTTCATTCTTATTGTATTCCTTGCCTAGGCCCTGACCACGAAGTTGCTAGTTGTCGGTTTTGTGCTAGATTTAACCAACGCACTATTAAGTGTCGGTACGATTTTGCATTTCATTATTTTGGCAGAAGATTTAATTATATAATGCTGTCGGAGCAGCCGACTACCAGAATTTATAAAAAGCGCAAAGAAAAAGAAAAGGACAGGCATCCGAGGTCCAAAACTGACGATGAGGCTTCGGCTAGGCCAAGTCGCCGGTTCACCAGTTGTCAGTGAGATGCTTTCGCAGCCCCTGACGCCCGCTACCTCAGAGCCACAGGCCGCTTCCAACTCCCACGTGGAGCCGACTAGGCCACTGGAAACTCAAGGTATTGGACCCACGGAAACTATTCCCTCAGATGGGTCTGGAGCCGCTGAGCAGGCATCTGCTTCTGAGGGTGTTTTCAGATCTACACAGTTATATGTGAAAACGACTTCAGCTTCAAAGGCAAAGACTAAAGCACCTCTAAAGACAGAGACAAGTACAACATTCCCCTGGACAGGCCTCCATGCCTAAAAAACAGATGCTAAAAATGGCCTTAGACCTAATTACTTTGATCAGGGGTTCCCATCCCCCCTCCTGATAAGAGGCTTAGGCAAGAGACAGAATATGAATCTTCAGATCAGGTTTCCATTTCCTCTGATTCCTCTTCTGAACAGGAATACTCTCTTCCTCCCTATGAGGATTCCGATGCTGAAAAATCTATCCCTTCAGCCTCTCCTCCTGGGGATTATTCTTTTGGGGAGGCCCTACATACTATGAGGGAGCACTTCCACTGGGAGAGCCAAGATTACTCAGAATCTAAGAAAAGACTCAGAGATTTTCTTTTACTACCTCAGCACAGGTCCCTTGCTATTCCTCCTGTTTTAGACATTGCAGATGTATTTATAGAGTCCAGTCTGACTCCTGGCTCTTTGCCACCAGCTAATGTTAAGCCAGACAGATACTACAGGGTTCCTGACTCACATAAATTTCTTTATAAAAACTCTGCTGCTGACCCATAAACTATCTCTCAGGGTTCCAAAGGGGTCAAGGCTTCCACTGCAAAAAACCCTATCCCCTCTAATAGGGATTCAAGGGCCCTGGACATATGGGGGGAAAAGATTTACACTTCTGCTACCTTGTCTGTAAGGGCTTTAAATTGTCAGTTTAATATGCTTAAATATCAGCAATATCTTATGTCACTACTTAAACAGAAAATGTTGACAAATTCTGAATGTGCAGTAAACAAAGAAATGCAGGATTTATTGCATACAGCTGAACAAGAGGGAAAGCTTACTTTGCAATGTGGTTTTGATTCTCTGGAGGCCTCCTGCAGGGCTGCTGTTACGGGTTCTGTCTTTAGGAGGCATGTTTGGTTAAAGGAACAGAATCTGCCTGATCATGTTAAAGCAAAATTATTATATGCTCCATTACAGCATGATACTTTGTTTGGTGTTAAAGCAGAAGAGGTCTTGAAGAAAATGGAGGACAAAGCTAAATCTATTCAGTCAAGGGTTTTTTTTACAGGTACAGCCTCCCATATTTAGCAGGAACAGGCCTACAAAGAATTGGTCCTTTCCAGTGTTAGACAGGCCACAAATAGGCAGATACAGATGCCCCAGAGGCAGATCCCAGCCCCAAAGCTCACACAGGTCTAAACAATGGGGTGCTTCTACCTCCAAAAGCGGAGAAGATAAATCACAACCATACAGGACACAGTCTCAATTACTTTCCCCTGCCAGCACCAAGCATTTGTATTCTGGCAGCTCCTTTAGGGGGAAAACTAGCATTTTTTTCACAAAATCTGCACATGATCACCCAGGACAAATGGGTCTTGAATATAGTGTCACAAGGCTACAGGTTCCATTTTCACACCCTGTCAAGGGCAAACGGTATGTCAGACCTGCCGCACAATCGATGGGCAGAGGCACAAAAACAAGTTTCATCCCTCATGGACATGAGGGCCATTCATCGGGTACCACAGCAAGAGCAAGGACTAGGATTTTATTCAAGACTATTCTTGGTGCCCAGAAAGGACAAAGCCTGGAGACCAATTCTGGAACTGTCTATTCTAAACACATTTCTGGATATTCCAAAATTCAAACTGTTGACTCTGCAGCAGCTTCTGCCCATGCTGGGCAAGAAGACTTGGCTTGTGACTTTAGACCTAAAAGAGGCATACCTGCATGTCCTAATCATACAATCATGCAGAAGATGCCTTTGATTTATAGCTGGCTCAATGCACTACCAATTCTCTGCGCTGCCCTTTGGCTTATCTACTGCGCCCAGGGTCTTCACAAAATGCCTGTCACCAGTAATTGCATTTTGCAGACAGAGGAATACAAATATATCCTTACTTGGACGACTGCCTTATTCAAGAAGAGAACAAGGACATTTTACTACAGCATCAGGCGTTTGTAAAAAGATTTACTAACATGCCTAGGGTACACAGTAAACAAAAAGAAATCAAAACTAGTACCCTTTCAAGAGATAATATTCCTGGGTGCAAGCTTAGATACAACTGCCCAGATGGTTTATCTCACACCAGATAGACAACTGACTACTTATTTCAAAATGTTGGCAACAAAAACCCAGTTATCTGCAAAAAAAAAAAATTCTGCAGGCATTGGGCTTAGTGGCATCCTGCATTCTGCTAATTCCATATGCAAAACTGCATATCAGGAAACTACAATGGTATCTAAAAAGTGTTTGGACACAATATTGCCACAGCCTGGAAACAGTAATTACCCTCATTCCCTGCCTGTAACAGGAGTTTCGGTGGTGGGCAAAGGCCTGTCACCACAACAAGGGACAGCCTTTCACTTTACCCACAGCCAGGCAGACATTAACAACAGATGCATCAGATTATGCCTGGGGGAGCCCATATGGCAGGAAGATGTATTCAGGGCATATGGTCCACAAGCCAAATGCATCTTCATATCAATCAAAAAGAGATGCTAGCTTTACAGAGTGCCCTGACAGCCTTCAAGGATCTACTTCATCTAGGACAACTATTGATAAAGACGGACAATACTACAGTCATGTGGTACATAAACAAGCAGGGAGGCACACATTCCTACCCCCTCTGCAGACTAGCCATGACTTTGTGGGACACAGCATTGACTTACCAAGTACACCTGCAAGCACAATTCCTGCCAGGAAAGTTAAATACTCTGGCAGATGAACTAAGCAGAAACCTAATGGATCCCCACGAGTGGAAATTGGACCTCAAGTCTTCAGCATGATAATAAGGAAGTGGGGATGCCTGGACATAGACCTGTTTGCCTCCCCTCACAACTGCCAACTACAAATATTCTGCACAAGGACTTAACACAAGCAAGCATGGAAAGTGGATGCTCTATCTTTCAGCTGGAAAAACCTAACGGTATATGCCTTTCCTCCACTGCCTCTCCTCCCCAAGGTATTCATAAAGGTCTGACAAGAGAAGCAAAACATGATACTGATTGCCCCAGACTGGCCCCACTAGCACTGGTACCCAGTCCTAAAGAACTTGTCTCAATGCCCAGCCTGGACATTACCTCAAATCCCTCACTTATTGACCCAACAAAACAGTCAGATCCTGCACAGCCAACTCAGGACCTTAAATCTGGCAGCATGGCGGATAATGTAACCATTCAAAACGCACCTCTCTCTAAAGCGGTGATGGATGTTATTTTGGAGGCCAGGAGGACTAGCACCAGAAAATCTTATGCAGAAAAATGGAAGAGAGTTTGTGCTTGGAATCAGGCACAAGGAATTGACACGATTTTACCAAATATTCCTCAGATTTTGCAATACTTAACTGAGATGCTGGGCAAAGGCCTATCCTTTTAATCAATTAAGATTCATGTCTCTGCCATTTCAGCTCATTACAATACAGAACCACCTATTTTTTCTCATCTGTTACTAAGGCAGTACCTCAGAGGGGCCAAAAACATAAGACCTCCAAGGAGAGCACCAATACCCGCATGGTACCACAATTATGTCTTGGAAAAACTCACACTGCCTCCTTTTGAGCCAGCCTCTACAGCTGATATAAAATTCTTATCCTGGAAAACAGCTCTGCTCCTAGCAATAACCTCTGCAAGACGAGTCTCAGAGTTACAGGCTCTCATGGCTGTTGAACCTTTTATCATTTTCCATCCTGACAGGGTTTCTCTGAGGACAAACCCGACATTTATGCCTTAGGTAGTGTCCAGTGTGGCCCTGAACCAAACAATTAATTTGCCTACCTTTTATCCAAACCCACAGAATAAGGCTGAGAGACTTCTGCATTCTTTGGACATTCACAGGCAGCTACACTTCTACTTGGACAGAACCAAAGCTTTCAGAAAGACTGAGCAACGTCTAGTGGCATATGCTGCAGGATCACAAGGAAAAGCTATCTCAAAGCAGACTATTTCAAAGTGGATAGGCCACTGCATTCGTTTCTGCTATTCACAGCATGGCAAATCAGTGCCTAAGGGCATTAGGCCACATTCAACCAGAGCAGCAGCCACTTCAGCAGCCTTCCTCAGAGGAGTACCAACCAAAGACATCTTAGAGGCTGCAACTTGGAGTTCAGTGCATACTTTTACAAAGTACGATCACTTACCTCTCTACTCTAAATCCAGGGCAGGCTTTGCCACTGCAGTTCTGCAAGGCCTCATAGCCTCTCCTAATCCTATTTAGCCCCAGCCTCCCAACCTTAGCTTTGGGATTCAACCCAATTGTAATGACTGCAACAGTGAAACACGAACATAGTACAGCTGTGTACCTACCATAAATGTAGATGTTAGAGTATATTCACTGTTGCAGTCCAGGTTACCCACCCACCATCCCCCTTTCCTTTGCTGGGACTTATCTGTCCTTCTCCATTTTATACAACCTATGTGGTGTATTTGCTTGTAGATGTAGGAAGAGTTTACTTCACTGCATGCATGCTTATTGGCATAAATTAGCCTACCCTTTTGGGGGCACCTGACATCTGGGGCAAGAAAAACCGAAGAAAATGGTGTCAGCTTCATCTTTTATACCCCTGGCGCACTGACGTCAGGAAGGAGGCGACAGCAACCGACGTCGAACCAGGACTTTGGAATTCAGGCCAACTGCGGGAAGCCTGCCAGCAGGATAACCCAATTGTAATGACTGCAGCAGTGAATACACTCTAACATCTACATTTATGGTAGGTACACAACTGTACTTTTTGTCAGGGCTTTCAGTTTAACAGTAAATGCTAACCAAGTTTCAGTGTTATAACAGGCTACCAAGAAGACAGTAAATCTTTTTTTTTTTTTTTTTGACTGAGCAGACATTTTGAAAAGCATCAGCTACTGTCCAGTAATAGCTGCACTGGGTGTTTGCTGGAAGATGGTTCAAGGTTGCAGAATTTTTTTCTCCAGTAGTTTGGATGATGGAGGTCTCAAAGGCTAGTGTACCATCATTTTGAGGCATCAATAATTATGGGGATGTTCTGTGTTAAGTTTATTTTTGAGAGAAAGTCTGCAACTGTTACATATTAGCTTGTGAGTAAGGGTTGAGAACAACAGTTTAGATCCGACTGTCACAGGCAAAGAACTAGCTTTGGTCAGGGTTGGACAATAATATTCAAGCCTCTGAGAGAGATTAGTGTATCTGCATATATTGCTGACTGTAGTTTGGATGCTGTGTATGTTTTTTGGGATGAGTGGCTTGAAGGGTAATCGTTAGACTGAACATGCAACTTGCTCCTAAGTATTTACAGATATGTTTTTGACTGTTGAGTTAGGATGGCTATCAAACAGCACTGAGGGAGTTTTTGAAAGGTTGAGAGACAATTTTTTTTCCTGAGCCAGTACATTTCAGCATCCTGAAATACCTGTCTCCCAACGCTGTCGTGCAATACCAGGCAGATGGATCTTTCCGGGGATCTACGTGTCAAGTGGGATAAGTTACATATGATATTATAAAATATGTTTGGGTGAAAGGAAAGGCTTAGTGAGCTATGCCATGAGAAAGTAACCATTTTCTCTTGTACCAAAAACTAAATTTTTGATACAAGTATGAGCTGTACTACAGCCGTAAACAAATTTATATGTGGTGAAGGCAGGATACAGTGCATTCAAGAAAGCAAACCAGGGCAAATCTTTATTCATAGGTTTATAGGTTCATACTAGGCTAACTGCCCTAGGGCATTATAAGCCTAGCCAGAGTGTGTTTGGCTTTCGCCACCCATTTTAAAATAATTTTGCTATGCCCTTTTTCGAGGTTAGTATACTGTGCCTCTGCCTAACAGTGACACAGAAGTGATACCCGGGGTAAACCTACGATCTCCCATCCACTCATCAAGATTCCTCTTGAAGAGAGTCAATGAGGGACTCTGTCTAACCTGGACTGGGATTTTATTCCAGAGTGAAGGGAGTCTCTGGGTTATGAATCTGTCCCTCCAGCATGTCCTATTTATTTCAGTGCTGAGGTTCAAGTCTCTCAAGCGCGTAGCTCGATGGGATTTGGATTTTCTGAGGTGCAGCATGTCCATTAATTCTGGGTTGGACATGGCTTTATACGTCAGGCACAGATCGCCTCTGAGCAGGCAGTATGCCACTGAGTAGAGCTGGAGTTTCTTTAACCGGGCAGCATATGGCATCTGTTTGAGCCCTTTAATCCTCTTGGTGAGGTACTTTTGGGGTCTTTCCAGTTGCTGCAGGTGTCTGGTAAGGTACATCCCAAAAGGGGCATTGTACTCAATTATGGGCCTGATGAGGGATGAGTAAAGAGGCATGATGACCTCCCCTGATCTAGATGTGAATCCCTTCATGATTTGGTGGGCTATATAAAATGTTTTTCTAACCACTTTGGCCACGTGGTTGTCAAATGAGAGATTGCTATCAACTTGGGTCCCTAGGTCCCTAATTACTACTTCTGTACTTAATGGATTACCATCTATGTGGTAATTTGTGGGCACTTTGTTTTTGCCAAAGGGGATGACTATACACTTTTTGGCGTTTTAGCTTGAGGCCATGCCTCTGGCACCAGTTGTCTGTTTCTATGAGGCCCTTTTGGAGGATGCTGGTGTCGGCTGGAGTGTAGATTATGGCGCCCAGTTTGCAGTCATCTGCAAACTTGGTCAGCCGCAGTCCTTCTGTGTTGGCCTGCACCTCCGAGAAATATATACCGAACAAGAGAGGTCCCAGGACTGAGCCTTGTGAGACGCCACTTGTAACTGGTTTGGAGTCTGACATGGCTCCAGCAATTCTAACCATGTGGGTTCTGTCCTTGAGCCAGTTTGCAACCCATCTAGTGACATAGGGGTTTATATTTAAGCTGGTGAGCTTATCTATAATGCCCGAGTGGGATATTGTATCAAAGGCTTTTGCGAGATCCAGGTAGGCTGTTTGGACCAACTTCCCCTCGTCAATGGCCTTAGTGACTGTTTCAAAGAAATCAACCAGGTTTAAGAGGTAGGATCTGCCCTTAAAGCCGAACTGGGTAGGATCCAGTGTCTGTAGGTCCCCAATATATTTATGAGGTCCATGATGATCCTTTCCATAGCTTTGCAGACCAAGCTAGTCAGGCTTATGGGGCGATAGTTTCCAGGATCTGTTGAGGCACCACCTTTGTGGAGAGGGACCACTGTTGCTGTACGCCACTCTTTGGGTACATATCCTGTAGTAAGGCTGAGTAGTTTTATGCTCAAAGCCTTTCTCACCAGCATATTGATTTTGAAGATAAAAAAAATCTTTGTTTTGAGCTAAGACTTGGCTTTTGGTGTCATACACGCAAACAAGGCCCGTTGTGCAAACGAAGTGAGGGAGTCGCACAAAGTTGAAATCAGTACACTGTGTCTATTACCTAGTCAGTGTACAAGGTTGAAAAATGTAAGACACACACACACACACACACACACACACACACACACACACACACACACACACACACACACACACACACACATAATAAACACGTGTCTATATACTACAAATGGCAGGCAACATTCTTACACTCTAAATGTCCTTGGCTATTGACTGATATACCCCTAAAGGAGGATGCTGTTAAAGTCACCAGATCAGTGACACAAACCCCTTCGCCTATTTTTATCAGAAGGCTGGAATGCTGAGCTGTTTCTAAAATGATGCAACTCAGGAGAGATAAATATACAATTGAAAACTGGCAGGTTAGGCTTGGAGGGGAGAATAGGCTTGAGTACCCAATGGTCAGCTGGTCTAAGTCAAAGGGACAGCATGTTTTTTTTAACAGTTCACTGCCCTCTAGCAGAGGCTACAAAGCAGGAAGTGCTAATTTGTAGAATTAAAGGGAAAATAAGCTTCCTGTACAAGGGATGACCTTTCTAAAGGGATGACCATTCTAAACCTTTCAAAGCTTCATTAATTTAAAAGCTTCTCTTCGACCCTATAGTGTAGGAAGCAGAGTGACAAATCCATGTTGCTGTTGTGAATGTGAATATCTTGTGCAGTCAGGTGATGGGCAGCAACCCCACCAAAAGTTCTTTTTGCACCAGTGGTGATTACTACAGCAAATCTGTCATAAATGAGATCTGAATTGGGGTGACATAAAATTTTGAAGAAAGGAAGGGTACATGTCTTAGGTCCATTTTTTATAATTTTGCTGATGACTGCACAATATCTTTCAACCATCCAAGAGAAATTATATTTTGGTTGATGATTTTCCTGTTGGTGCTTGTACATAGGAGGAAATTTTACTGAATGGTTGTTTAGGGAAAATCTTTCATTCTGGTGCCTGTGCATACATTATATTGAAGGGCTCACTTGGGTGAATGCTTCATTTTGGTGGTTGTACATACTAGGAAATGTTACACGCATTTCGTTTGGGTAAGCGTTTAAGTTTGGTGATTGTGCATTCCACAACATTCTACTGAAGGGGTTGCTTGGGTGAAGTGTTCATGCTGGTGGTAGTACATACTAGGAAATGTTACTGAAGGCTTGTTTGGTGAAACGTTTTATTTAGATGCATGTATACCTGGACATACTAACGAGGATGTTGCTTGGGGAAATAAATAATTGTGCATCAGGGAAGTGCTTGTGCATACATGGTCTGACTGCTGAAGTGACCGCTGGGCAAAATAGTTTATAGTGCCATTTTGGTGCTTGTGCATACACAATGCAAACAACTGGAGGGGTTACTGGTGAAACATAGAAATTAAGTCTGAAAAATACATATGGTTACATTACATAGAATACAGCACAGAAATGTAATTATACTGTAATATGCCAGTATATAAGACATCAGATACACCACTGACTAATTAATAGTGTAATGTAAAATAAGCAGACAAGAAATCACTTCTGCTTGTATTATTCTATTTGTGATTAGTAGTTGCATGAGTGAGATAAAAGTTATCACTTGTTGACAACTGCCAGCATGGAGCTACCATATTTTTTGTGCATTTTTCCTGGCTTTGTCAGTCATGTGGAATTTCAGTGGGAGGAAGGGCTCAGTAATATGGAAGTGTTATACTATTTTACTGAATTACTCAGGTGTTCTCCTTACTGATAATGAGTCTGTGTTGCACAACAGCTGCACAAGGTAATATAATGACTAGTCAACAGGTTATGTGCAGCAATTATCACCTTTGTCTGAACATGCATAACTTTGCAGTACTGAAAGGAAGGTCATTATCACATTAGCAGTAATTGCAGTTACAATACAGCAGTGAGATGTTCTTCATCTCACATTGCTGCAGTCCTTACACTTGGGTAGTCCGCTGTCCTCGGTCGGCCCGAATATCAAAGTATAAGGCTGACGTCGGTCAAGGCGCATTAGACTGACATCAGGACGTCAGGGTACAAATGCGCATGACCGACGTCATATCCTCAGTCTTTTTTGCCGCATGGTCCAATGCAGAAGCAGCATTGCAAGTGCCGGTTGGCGTTCTGAAATTTTTCGATTTCGGAGTTTCAGACCGAGTCAAAGTTGGCTAAGTACCCCGTTGGGGAATATTTTAGTTTTTTCTTGCCTCCGTGGTTTACCGGATGTCAGAAAAAGTGAATAATTGTATTTCTTGTGGGAAACAGATACCGCATAGAGACTATCATACTTTGTGTATTCCTTGTTTAGGGCCTGAGCACGACGTTGTTGGGTGTCGCTCTTGTGCTAGATTCAATAAGCGCACTATAAAGAGAAGGTTAGATTGTGCCAGGTTAGTCTTGGAAGCGGTGCAATTATAAAATGCCGCCGGATGCTCCGGCCCGCTTCAAGAAGCGCAAGGACAAAGCAGTTAAGCCTAGGCTAGAAGAACCGTCCGTACCGGACGCCGGTTCTTTAGAGGTGTCGGTGGAGCCGGTGGTTCCACCGGAGGTTTCTTTGGGATCCCAGGGTGAGACTTTGTTATTGCAGGATGTGGCCTCTCAGGAGGCAGGTCAGGCTGAAGGGGCTTCTCAGGTTACTATACTCCCCTCCCTTCCTAGGGTTGTTAGGCCCTCTCCTTCTGTTTCCAAGGCTCCTCCCAGAGGCAGGCCAGGTTTAGCTTCGGTTGGTGTCACCCCTAGTTCTTCAGGAACTGTGCCCAAGAAGCATATGCTTAAAATGGCAGAAGATTTGATTACTTTGATTAGCGGTTCTTCGCCCCCCTGATAAGAGACCTAGGGTGGAGCCTGAGCTAGGGAGTTTTGAGCAGGCTTCGGATGTTTCAGAGTCTTCGGCTGAAGACTTGCAGGAGTATTCTCCTTATTCTGATTCTGATGTGGATGATTCTACTCCTTCTGCTTCTCCTCCTGAGGATTTTTCTTTTTCAGAAACTCTTCATTCCATGAGGGAGCATTTTAAGTGGGAAGGTCAGGACTTCTCTGATTCCAGGAAAAGGCTTAGGGAATTTTTGTTTTACCCCAGCATAGGCCTTTGGCTATACCTCCTGTTTTGGATGTGGTGGAAGATGTTTTACAGAGGCTTCTCTTAATCCTGATTCTTTGCCTCCTGCTCCTGTTAAACCCGGATAGGTATTACAGGGTGCCTGAAGCTCATAAGTATCTTTTAAGAGTCCTAGGGCAGACCCAGAAACTGTTAGTCAGGGGCCTAAAGGTGTTAAGGCTTCTGTTGTCAAGAATCCGGTTCCTACAGATAGAGGCCAGGGCTTTGGATAGATGGGGAAAGAAAGTTTATACTTTTTCCACTCTAGCTATGAGGGCTTTGAATTGCCAGTTCCACATGTTGAAATACCAAAACTATCTCCTTTCACAATTGAAGTCTAAGGTTGATGCTCTGGCGGAAGGTATTGATTGTAAAGGGTTACAAGATTTAGTACATGTTTCTGAACAGGTGGGTAAGCATTCTCTGCAATGTGGTTTTGATGCTGTACAGGCCTCGTCTAGGGTGGCTGCCACTGGGTCAGTTCTTCGCAGGCACGCCTGGCTGAGGGATCAGAATTTATCTGACCATGTTAAAACAAGGATTTTAGATGCTCCTTTACAATCTGATGTGTTGTTTGGTTCTCCTGTTGAGGCAGTTTTAAAGAAAATGGAAGACAAGGCTAAGTCTATGCAGACTGTTAAAGATTTTTTGCAGGTTCAGCCTCCAAAGTTTAGTAGAAATTGGCCTACTAAGGGGTGGACGTATCCTTCTTATGATTCCCAGTCTAGGGGTAGATCTAGACGTGGTAGGGGCAGAGCTCAGGGCTCTTTCAGGCCTAGAACAGGGAGTTCTCCTGCACAGTCTTCGGGTGAGGGCAGGGGTCAGTCCTTTCGTAAACAGACCCAATGACCTACCTTTTCAGCTGCCAGAGCCTTCTCGTCTGGCAGCACCTTTGGGAGGAAGGTTGGCACTTTTCAAAGAAAATTGGAGTTTAATTACCCAAGACAGATGGGTATTGGATATTATATACCACGGTTACAGGTTTTATTTCCATACCTTGCCTCCTTTCAAAGGCATGCCAGACGTTCCTCCTCAACAAACAATAGAGGCTCACAAGCAAATTTCTCTGTTACTCCAAATAGGGGCCATTCAGCCGGTCCCTATGCCAGAAGTGGGCCTAGGATTTTATTCTCGCCTGTTCCTAGTACCAAAGAAAGGGAACACGTGGAGACCAATTTTGGACTTATCTATCCTCAACACTTATCTGGACATTCCCAAGTTCAAAATGTTGACGTTACAGCAGCTTTTACCTCTGCTGGGCAAAGATCATTGGATGGTAACTTTGGATCTCAAGGAGGCTTATCTTCATGTTCCTATCAGACTGAGTTGCAGGAAGTATCTGCGTTTTCGAGCTGGGACTTCTCATTATCAGTTCTCTGCATTGCCCTTTGGCTTATCTACTGCCCAGAGTGTTCACGAAAGTTCTGGCTCCAGTGATAGCTTTCCTCAGGTTAAAAGGAATACAGATCTATCCTTATTTGGACGATTGCCTGATTCTGACTCAAGGAAGGGACGAGCTTCTTCATCATTTGGATTATGTGATAGCAGTGCTAAGATGCCTGGGGTATTCTGTGAACGAAATAAAGTCCAGTCTAGTACCCTCTCAGGACATGTGCTTTCTGGGTGTGAGACTGAATACAGCATCCCAGATGGCCTTTTGACCCCGGACAAACAAAAGAATCTTTCCCTTTACTTTCATCAGTTGTCTCATCAGTCCAGGCTGACTGCAAGGACAGTCCTTCAAGCCTTGGGGTTCATGGCATCTTGTAATCTGGTGCTTCCCAATGCCAAACTGCATATGAGGAAGCTACAATGGTATCTCAAAAATGTATGGACACAGCACTGCCAGGATTTGGACACTGTCATTCAAATAATACCTTGCATTCAAAAGGAATTGTTGTGGTGGGCTCAGGAATGTCACCTAAACAAGGGACTCTCTGTGACCCGGCCAGAGGCGAGTCAGATTCTAACGACAGATGCCTCAGACAAAGCTTGGGGAGCTCATCTGAATGGAAAGTGGATACAAGACAAGTGGCCTGCCAGACTACAACATCTACATATCAACTTGAAAGAGATGTTAGCAGTCCAGTTTGCATTAATAGCTTTCAAGGATTTACTTCTTCCAGGGCAGGTGTTGATTCTAACAGACAACACAACTGTCATGTGGTACATCAACAAGCAAGGCGGAACACATTCTTATCGTCTATGCAGGCAAGCAATGATTTTGTGGGAGACTGCTCTCAGTTTACAGCTAAATCTTCAGGCAAGGTTTCTGCCGGAGCAGAGAACTCCTTAGCAGATGTGTTGAGCAGACAAATTATGGATCCCCACGAGTGGAAATTGGATCCTCATGTATTTCAGAAATTGACAGTGTCATGGGGAACTCCAGACATAGATCTGTTCGCTTCTCCACTAAACCACCAGCTGCCAAAGTTTTGCACAAAAGGTTTCATCCCACAGCTTGGAAAGTGGATGCTCTTTCTTTCAATTGGAGCAATCTTCATGTGTATGCCTTTCCGCCTCTGCCTCTCCTCCCAAAGGTACTACTAAAGGCCAGACAAGACAAGCCAAGGATGATTTTGATAGCTCCAGATTGGCCTCGACAGCATTGGTACCCATTACTGAGAAGCCTGGTACGGAAGCCTCCATGGCCTTTGCCTTCGATTCCACACCTGTTGTCTCAGGAGGACAGTCATTTGCTCAATGTCAAGCTTCACTCTCTGCACCTAACAGCCTGGCATATTCTGTTTTGAACCATAGTGGGCCTCCACTTCCACAGCAAGTTTTGAATGTTATTTTGGAAGCTAGAAGGCCTAGTACAAGGAAAGTGTACGCAGATAAATGGAAGAGATTTTTATTTTGGAGTGCAGCAAAGGATTTTGATGTTTCTGAGCCTAATTTAAGTGTGGCTCTTCAATATCTTACTGAGTTACTGGACAAAGGTTTGTCCTTCTCTTCTATTAAGGTTCATGCTGCAGCAATTTCGCTCACTATGATTGTGACCCACCATTGTTTTCTCATCCTTTGTTCAAGCAATTTCTTAGAGGGGCAAAGAATATAAGACCCCACAAGAGCTCCTACTCCTGCTTGGGATCTCAATTTTGTGTTGGAGAAACTCACTCTACAACCTTTTGAGCCTGCAGCTACTACTGAATTAAAGTTTTTATCATGGAAGACTGATTTTTGTTGGCTATTACCTCTGCAAGAAGGGTTTCTGAGTTGCAGGCCCTTATGGCAGTTGAGCCTTTCTTAATTTTCCATAAGGATAGGGTATCTTTAGGGACTAATCCTTCCTTTATGCCTAAAGTGGTTTCTAGTGTGGCTTTAAACCAAACTATTCATTTGCCTACTTTTTATGCAAATCCCCAAAATAAAGGGGAAAAGATTTTGCACACTTTAGATGTACACAGGCAGTTGCGATATTATTTGGACAGAACTAAAGGGTTCAGGCAGTCTCAGCAGTTATTTGTTTCTTTTGCTTTGAGTTCTCAAGGCAAGCCTGTGTCAAAACAAACTATTTCTAAGTGGATTGGGTTTTGCATTGCTTTCTGTTATTCCCACCATGGCAAGGAGGTTCCAGCTGGGATTAGGCCTCATTCCACTAGGGCTACTGCCACTTCGACAGCTTTTTTGAGGGGGGAGGCAACTAAGGATATTTTGGAGGCAGCTACTTGGAGTTCAGTGCATACTTTCTCTAGGCATTATCACCTACCACTTTACTCTAAATCCAGGGCTGGTTTTGCCACTGCTGTTTTGCAGGGCATTTTGGCAGCTCCTGCTTCCTTATAGTTTGGCCATCCTCCCTTACCTCTGCTTTGGAATTCTACCCAAGTGTAAGGACTGCAGCAATGTGAGATGAAGAACATAGTACAGTTTTGTACCTACCATAAATGTAGATGTTCGAAGATCCACATTGCTGCAGTCCAATTTACCTCCCTCCTTCCCTCTGTAGTTAGAGGCGGTTGTGTGGGTTGGGTTGTAAATATTGTGTATATTGTATATATTGTACATATTATTAGTGCAAGGGTGGTTGGTTGGTTGTTTGCTGTCTTTTGGTTTTGACCTTTCTTTTTAGGGTCTTCTGACATCTGGGGCAAGAAAAGACTGAGGATATGACGTCGGTCATGCGCATTTGTACCCTGACGTCCTGATGTCAGTCAAATGCGCCTTGACCGACGTCAGCCTTATACTTTGATATTCGGGCCGACCGAGGACAGCGGACTACCCAAGTGTAAGGACTGCAGCAATGTGGATCTTCGAACATCTACATTTATGGTAGGTACAAAACTGTACTTTATCACTTGTCTGGTAAAAGTCTCAGCTGCTGCCACTGTTACTCATATAAGTAGAAGTCGTTATCACTTTGACGAATGCACAAGCCAGATTATGTTTTTTCTCTTATTTGTAGTCATTGCAATCCACCCCCTCCATTCTTCATCAACTAGCTCTCCTCCAAAACCTCTGATGTTTTTTCCTGTATCTGATTTATATATATATATATATATATATATATATATATATATATATATATATGTGCATATATGTCTATATATATGTATGTATATAATTACGTGCACATATAGACATATGAATATCAATATGGCAGTGGCCTCTCTTGGGAGGTAGGGTGATGCATCTGCATACATTGTCTGTAGTTCATTTAGAGGGGATTTACATGTGCCCTTTCTGTGCCCCCTTGTCAGGTACTGGCCAAGCCCTTATGCACCAATGTCAGGAAGGTTCCTCTTCAGAGATTTATGCCAACTTCTCTTGTGTTGGTGGGTGCATCACGGGGGGCATACCCAGACATCCATGGATCTTGTGATCGACCTGGATTGCAGTTGGGAACTTGGAGACTCTTCAGTTCAGTCCCATAGTGCTGCTGTCCTAAGTAGAAATGGCCTCAGGGCTGCCACTGTGATGCAGTGTTTCCCCCCGGAAAAGGACACATGCAAAAAGACAAAGCCTGGGGCAGAATTAGTCTTTTCACATGTTGCCTGGGGCAGTCTTAGTCTTTTCACATGTTGCCTGGGGCAGTCTTAGTCTTTTCACATGTTGCCTGGGGCAGTCTTAGTCTTTTCACATGTTGTCTTGGTTGAGCTCTCCACTCAGTTTCCCTCCCTTCAGGTGTAGTAAATGTATGTAGGTCAGGGCAAGACCCTTTACATTAGCTTCCCCCTTTTGAGTCCTTATGACCATTGCCGAAAGGACACATGTAAATGGAAAAGGCAGAGGTAAGGCAGAGTGCTGGCACTGCATGCAATCAGGAGTCATTGCTGCTACCAGCAGTCTGAGTGGGTAGCCAGCACAGGTATGGGACACTTCAGACGCCCATGGCCTGAAGTCCCATGCCTGTCCTAGGCATATTAGTGGAGTGGCAGTCCTTACCCTTCTTTTTCTCTTTACATGTGCCCTTTCTGTGCCCCCTTGTCAGTCATTGTGTGTAATTGTGTTTTCACGGGTGGTAGGTATGTATCTCCGCAGCGTCATCACTTGTGTACCTTATGAAAAGAATAATGCCCCTGTGGATAATAGGAGTGAAGATTTGGATGGTCTAACCAGGTAATGCATTATGATATACATATATATGTACTCTTCCAATAGATCTGCCAAACATCAGTAGTAATCTGTTTGCATTTTCTTTCCTGTGCATGTTCGTCCACTTTCTGACACTGACATGGCTTCACGAGCAGGAGAACGGCAAGTGAGAGTGTGGGTATGTGGCCATTCCTACATTCACTGGGCTGCCAGCCATGCCTCCATAACTGAAAACCAGTAGAACTTGAGCTTCTCCACATCCAGTCTGAAGGTATACTGGATTGCAAGAAGAGGTATGCATTGGAGCAGAGTACTGCAGTTGTTGGAAGAGAAGTGTTCCATCTACCCTGAGCCCGACATCCTTGTGCTGCACATTGGAGGGAATGATGTCATCAGTCAACCACTTGGAAGGTTGAGGTTTCAAATCAGAGCAATATTTGAACACCTGCAGTCGTGGTGGCCAAGTTGTCATTTTGTGTGGTCTGACATAATTCCTCGACAAATGTGGAAAACAGTAAACTGTCAATGGGCAGTGCACAAGGCCAGACGTTTACAGAATGGTTTCATGCATGGCTTGATACACAGGGTTGGTGGATCTACAATCTGTCCTGACAGCATCACCACAAAAGATGTTCACCTGTTCAGAAGGGATGGCGTTCACCTAACTGAGGAAGGCATTGCCTTGTTCTTGACTGACCTCCACAATGGCGTGAGGAGAGCTATGCAGGATTAGCAATATGCAGCTTGTGAGAAGAATGGAAAACACCCATGACCAAGTAAGGACCAGTATGGTTAGTAAAACTATTATGAAATGTGTTGTGTAAAATATATTTTTATGAGTTTGGCAAATAACTGTGGTAAGAAGCTGGTGAAGATGCTGAGAAAGAACAACTGTTTCAGGAGAGTGCTAGCATGTACAATTGAATATGTATTGTATGTGTATATATATATATATATATATATATATATATATATATATATATATATATATATAGTATTGATAGTTCCAACATGTAAAAGAATTGGGCCTGTATGTTGTACACGTGCAGATATCAATGTATGTTTTGGACTTAGGTTATGGAAATTATGATTTTTTTTTTCATATTTTGGTAAATAACTTTGCAAGGGAGCATCTGAATGTGCCAAGTAATACCTCATTTTGAAGACAGTATTACTGGTTCCAACATGGTAAAAGAATTGTGTCACTATGTTGCACACGTGCAGATATCAGTTTGTTTCAAACTTGGGTTATGGAAATTATGATTTTTTTCATATTTTTGGTAAATAACTTTGCAAGGGGACATCTGACTGTGCTAAGTAATACCTCATTTTGAAAACAGTATTGATGGTTCTAACATGGGAAAAGAATGGTGCCTGTCTGTTGTACTCATGTGCAGATATCAAAGTTTGTTTCATAACCTGGGTTATGAAAATTATTTTTTAATATTTTGGTAAATAACTTTACAAGGGAGCATCTGAATGTGCCAAGCAATACCTCATTTTGAAAACAGTATTGATAGTTCTAACATGGGAAAAGAATAGTGCCTGTCTGTTGTACTCGTGTGCAGATATAAAAGTTTGTTTCGGACTTAGGTTATGGAAATTATGATTTTTTTTCATATTTTGATAGATAACTTTGCAGGGGAGCATCTGAATTTGGCAAGTAATACCTCATTTTGAAGACAGTATTGCTGGTTCCAGCATGGTAAAAGAATTGTGCCTGTATGTTGGACACGTGCAGATACCAAAGTTTGTTTGGAATTAGGTTATGGAAATTATGATTTTTTTCATATTTTGGTAAATAACTTTGCAAGGGAGCATGTCATTGTGCCAAGTAATACCTCATTTTGAAGACAGTGTTACTCCTTACAACATGGTAAAATAACTGTGTTTGTGCACTCTACACATGTACAGATATCACAGTTTGTCTTGTACGATTATGAAAATTATACATTTACGATACTTTTCATTGTTATGCCCATATCTTTGCAAGGGAGCATGGTGATCACACAAATGATGCATCATTTTGAGGCTGACATTCAGATGCACAACTTCTTCACTGATATGTAGGCTGTGTCTGTTACAGGTGATGAGATATTATGCTTTGTTTATTTATCAGTTATGAAAAATATATTAATCATATTTCTGTGAATATCTCAAGAAAGGAACATCACACAGTAATGGTTAAGGTGTCATTTTAAAACTGACATTCATATTAACAAATTGCATTCAAATTGTATGGGTCTGCATGGTACATTGACCCAAGATGATATGCTTTGTTTTTCCAAAAAGGTAAAAAATATGCACAATATCAGCATTCCTTGCCAAATATTTAATAATGACTTTGATGTACACTATCAACATTTACACTGTTGGAAAGGTCAGTGTCTGCTGAACAACTTTTGCGTTTACATTTTTAGTCTAGCTCTTATAGTTAGAGTTATGAACATTTGTTTTCTGTATGGTATTACAAATGGATTTTCTGAAAATGAGCTCAGGCTGCACTGTTGTTCCTATGGTGGAATTAAGCCGGCAGCTTTTCCTGAGCTGCTCCGTAGTGAATGAGTTAATAACTGCTTTTTAGCAGCCAGCAGCATTAAACTTAGTAGAGCCTTACTGTGTCCAGGCAGTTCAATTTCAATATCCTCACTCAAAAGAATTTGCTCCCCCAACATTTCTGCCAAAGTACCATGTAGGGAGTTTCTAAAATCTATTAACTCATTACATTCGAAACAACAAGCTCCCAGGTACCTGACTTTTCCATCACATGTCTTGCCTGTGCTCTCTCTGGGAAAATTTCTCTGAAATCTACTTGGGGGGTATAAAATACTCATGCAAAGATCCTAAATGTGTTCTACATGTTGTTGCTTACTTGGGAGCCATACAAATGTCATTCCATTGTTTCCTTGTTTATTGTCTTTGCATTCTCTTTTTCCGGTCTTTTCTAATCTCTTCTGATTGATTTATAGTTGTGCATTATTTGAAATACCTACTGATTATCCCTTTTTTACCACAGCCTCTGTTCTCGTCTGTAAACTCAACCAGAGATGATCTTTCATTCTATACTTCCCTGTCCCTTTCTGTATACCTGCACTGTAATCCCTGTTGGGGATTACTCTCTCTAACCACAGTCTGCACTTCTGGTTAGTCTCATCCTGTTAAGACTTTTCCTTTCTTCTTTGCTGCCAGTACCTTTGTTCCTTTCCCCAGTAAATTCCATCTCCTTGCCTATTTTCTCTACCCCTATTTTGAGTAATCCTTATTGGTAAAATCTCTGCCTGCGCTGACTTAGTTCTCAAAATATTTTCTACTGCTTTGTACATATATTTTCTATGGTGGTTACTATTAAGTGCCTGCTTCCAAAATTCTACTGTCCTTATTTTGTGACCCCCTGGTCCCCCCCTCCCATTTAACATTGTTTCTTTCCATCTCAATTTGTAGTTGTCTACTTATTTTATGTGTAAGGGCCTTAACTATGTAGTTCTACATTATCCCTTCCAGTCTAGCATTACAAAACATTTATCCCAGTAACTCTTACTCTCGCTCCCTCCTGAATTCCTTCAGTTCTTATAGTCCACAACTCCTCCTCTGGTTGATTTTATTATTTTATTTATTGACATTTGTTTTCCGGGAATGTTCACTGGGCTAGAGAGCCCATTTTCAGTAGAGGCCTAGGGAGAAAAGCTCCATTTACATATTAAAAGCTCCATTACTTGTTAACAGCAACCAATTGGGTTACAGAGTATACAAAAATTTCTAACAATACAAAGTAATACAAAAGACAATATGAGACAAATGTTGAACAATAATTAAAATAAGGGAAAATCAGTTTAGGTTGCACTGAGCAAGTCTGACAAATTGAAGTAACAATGGTATTGCTTTTGTGTTGCAGCTTTCATGTTATTTCCTCAGTTTCTATGATGATGAAACTGATGTTGAAAATATGCTTGTCCTGTAGACAGTACTAAAGGGGCTAAAAACATGTTCACTGCTTTTACCTTGCTGTCTGTATCTGTTGTCAAGAGCTTTCAACTTATTTGTTATTATCTTTTAGTCTCTTCCCAAATGTCATTAGATGCCATAATAGAATACTTAACCCAAACACCTAAATACTTTGTCTTCTGTCCCCATAAATATGGGTATTGATGAATCAGTTTGTGTGGGAACATAGTTTACTGCAGTATCCTTTGTTTTATATTAATGTATTTTGTTTCCTGAAAAAAAAATGAAACTGCCTCAGTACTCCACTGCACTCAAATAACCATTTCAGGATTTAAATACCAAATTGTATCCTCAAATAAAGGAAACCACAAAGGCTACTTTCCAAAAAAATTTAATAAAAACTTAGCGCCTCGGCCTAAACCACCTTTAAAAAGTTAAACAAACCTCACAAAACACTCCAGTATATACAATATATCGCACATTAAATAAATTCCTCCCTCAATCAGATCATCATCCAATTGTGCTAAGTTACATATTTCCAATTACATTCCTTGTTCAAGCTAAAAGGCTGTAAAGTACCAAACTTCAAAATAGAAGGTATTTATTTTTTTTAATAATTTATCTTTTATATTATGTTCACCTAAACACACCTCTACCTTTTCTAAAGCACAACCAAAGAGATTGTTAGTGTTGGAATTATGAAATTGTAAAAAATACTTGCCCAATGGACTCTCTAGTTTTTTATTCGTAATGTCCCACACATGTTCCAAAAATCGAACTTTAAAACTCATATATGTTTCCCCAGTATAAAATAAATTACAGGTACATTTTAGGGCGTAAACCACACCTTTTGTACAAGTAAATTTGCTCCTAGGGGTAAATCTTATCCCATTTATAAATGGAACATAATTAACTAAATGTTTACAGGCTGAACATTTATTACAAGGGCTTTACCCATTTTAATCAAAATACCCCCCTCTACCTTCACCTCAGGGAGAGTAAAATGATTATGCACCACCATATCACCCAGATTTCTTGCCCTCTTATAAGAAACCGTAACATCTTTTGCCAAGAGATTACACAAATCTTTCTCTCTCAGTAACATCAACCAAAATTGTTTTACACACTTCAGTATTTTATCAATAAGCACATTAAAGGTGGTGACAAAATAAACTTCACTTCAGTCACTCTTGTTAGAAAATTTAACATTATCAGCCATGTAAAAAGTCTATTGTCCAATTTTGATAAACTCCTATTAGCCTCACCATAATCCACAGTATTTGAACATCTTAAATTAAATACCTTATTTTTGGCTTCCATAACATCCATTACGTTATAGCCCCTATGAAGGAACATACACCCAGCCTCCCCAATTTCTTTATAAAATGTCCTGTCATTACTACATAGTCTATGAATTCTAAGAAATTCATTATAAGGCAACACAGACGATAAATGTCGTGGGTGACAACTGTCTTTAAAAAGAAATTGATTTCTAAGATTAAATTTAGTATACAATCCAGTTTCTAAACCACTCAGTTTAATATCAAAAAATGTATCTGTGAACCCAACTGTATGCCATCAAAATTAAGACCCATACTGTTCTGCAGCTCATTCACAATTTTTTCAGCATCTTCGATCTGACCTTCACATAAAAATTAAATCAATGTATCTAAGATACAAAATAACATGGGACCTATAAAATTAATGTGTATAAATATAGTTCATTTCAAACTTGGCCAATACCAGTTTGGTGTACATGGGGGCAAAAGCTGCCCCCATGGCCGTCCCCTGCAATTGATGAAAAATATCACCATTAAATACAAAAAAATTTTTTAGACAAAAAGCCGCCAAGTCAATAATATAGTGCGACTTGGGTGAATCACCCAAAAAGTGGAATAAGGTCTGTATACCATTTTCATGCTGTATGTTAATATAAAGACTTTTGACATCCATACATAGCCAGAACTTAGTCCACTGAAATCCTTTAATCTTACCCAAAAAGTCCTGACTATCTTTAATAAGTGAAGGAATACCAAAAACATATTCCTGCAGATATTCATGTAAAAAACTAAGATTTTTTTTAAAAATATTTCTCCGTGGAGACAATTGGCCTCCCACAAAGTTTGTCTAGACCTTTGTGTTTTAGGGCGAAAAGTAACCTAAGCGGTGTCCCCTATTAAGAAGACTTAAATGTTCATCAACAGCTGTTAAATAAAAGGAAAAGTCACATTTCTTCTAAACCGTTACATTATTGAGATGAGCATAACAAATATCCAAATACTGGCTATTTGGCAAAATTACTATCTTTGTCAGAAGGCTTAACTACCAAATTTCTATTACAAAAATTATAAAACTCCAACCATTGTTCTTTAAATTGTAACAAATATCTGACTTATTAATACACACATTTATACATTTGCTCTACTTCAAAATTAATCGTAGAGATATAATTCTGTATGCAGTTCGAAAACAGAGGAATAAAACAATTTTTTACACAAATAGTACTTGTGTCTAAAGCACCATATGCATTAACATTGTATTCATCAGAAATATCCAGTACAGAAGAACATCAAAACTCTCAATACTATCATCAATATTATCCAACACCACATTATTATTCTGCCTAAAAAAATAATCAAATGCAGTTTCCTACTCAATAAAAACACTTCTTTTTAACACATGTATCCTAGGTAAAGCTGTAGGAATAAATTTCAGTCCCAAACGTAGCACAGACAAAACATGAGGAGAAACATCACAATTAGAAATATTCAGTACAAAGAGAGTCACTATTAAACACACACTTCTCAGTACCAGCGTGTACGTTTATTATTGAGTCCTTTGGCAAAGTTTCTTTGTTGGCCCCAGGCACCCCGACCATGTTTTCCATAATTGTTATTGTTCCTCCTCCTCTTACTGTTGGTGTTTCGAAAACGCTTTTCAAAATTCTGCAGAATTGGCAGCCTCAGGTAGAGCAGGAAACACTTCACTGCTATTATCAGCTACCTGCTGATGTTAGTGTTTCACTGTTGCAGTCCTAACAAATAGGTTATCCGGCTCCCGGTAGCCCTCAGTTGGCCAGAATACCAAAGGTAAGTAAAAATGATGTCAGTTGCCGTCAGTTGTAAAGGATGTCGTGACGTCTGATACAAAAGGAGGCAGCCGACGTTACTTCCTCAGTCTTCCTTGCCATGGAGCCTAAAGCAGAAGCTTTTCATGCACGAGTGCCGGTTGGCAGTTTACCTTTGTTGGTTTCCGACTACAAGAGTTGAAGACTACTACAGCTAAGTACCCCATTGGGGATCCTCTTTTCTTGCCTTAATGAATGTCAGAAAAAGTTAATAATTGCCTTACCTGTGGAAAGCAGATTCCCCATAGAGATTTTCATTCCTATTGCATCATTTGTTTAGGCCTTGACCACGACGTTCCCAAGTGTGATCTCTGTGCCTCCTTTAATCCGCGTACTATCCGTCGTCTGGCAAAGATTTTGGCTAGGCATTTTGGAGCTTAGCCTAAGTTCATTGGTATTGCATCTACCGGTCTTCAGGCTTCGGATGCTCCGAAGAAACGTAAGGATAAGGACAATGACAGGCCTCAGAAAGCCAAGTCCTCGGATGAGGTTAAGTTGCTCGTCAGTCAGGGGGTAGCCAGTGAGACGCCTTTGCAGTCCACTGATGTACAACCGTAGGCCTTGATTGAGTCAGAGTCCCTTAGGCCTTCAGCCTCCGTTTTGCCTTCCGACCTGTCGCCTCTTATGCTGGAGCCGCTAAGCTGACTCTGATGTCAGAGGCCTCCGTTTTGCATTCTGACAGCAAACTTCTTCCTTCAACCTCTGCTGCAACTTCGGCGGTTTCCAGGCCTTCCGAATCCTTTGGGCTTGCAGGTAAGTCTTCCATTCATAAGCCTGTGAAAAGGCAGGCTCTAGCTTCTTCTTGTTCCCTTCAATCCCAGATGATTAAAATGGCTAATGATTTGTTGACTCTTATTAGGGGTTCTCAGCCTCATACTTCTAAAAGGAGTAGGGATGTTTCCCTTGAGGCTTTGCCCTGCTCAGGTTCTGATTCTTCCAACATTTCTGCTGATAGAGGAATTTCCTCAGGCTTTTTCTCCTTTTGAGGATTCAGATGCAGAGGAGTCCATCCCTTTGGCCTCTCCTCCAGAGGATTTCTCTTTTGGTGATACTTTAAATACTCTCAGGGAACATTTTAAATGGGAAAGTCAGGATTATCCTCAATCCAAGAAACGGATTAGGGAGTTTCTGGATTTACCTCAGCATAGGTCTCTTGCTATTCCCCTTGTGTTGGAAGTTTTTGATGATGTTTTTCTGGAAAATTCCTTGTCTCCAAATTCAGTTCCTCCTGTTCCCAGGGAACCTGACAGGTACTACAGAGTCCCTGGTTCTCATCTGTTTCTTTTCAGGAATCTGCTGCCTGATCCAGAGGTTATTTCTCAGGGCCCCAAAGGTTTTAAGGATTTTCTGCAAGTTCAACCCTCTCGCTTTAGCAGGAATTACCCTTCCAGGAGTTGGACCTTTCCTGATACCAGCAGACAGAACCGTTCCAGGACTAGAGGTTACAAATCTTCTAGGGGGCAGGGGGCTACCTCTCAAAGGTCTAGGCGTTGGCAGGCTTCCACTTCAAAAGGGGAAAGCTCCAAGTCTGCATCTAAATCAAAACACACTCAATGACTTTTTACAACTTCTGCCTGATGTTCTTCGTGTTTCACTGTTGCAGTCATTACATTTGGGTTATCTGCTTGCAGGTTGCCCTCAGACGGCCTGATTAACAAAGTCCTGGGTCCTGCGTCGGTTGCTGTACCTTCTTCTATGACGTCAGGTCGTCAGGGGTATAAAACATGCAGCCAATGCCATTACATCAGTCTTTCTTGCCGTGCGGTGCCCGAAGCAGAAGCAGTTCGCAAGTGCCGATGTCCTTCAAGGATGCATCTGCAGTCCTTACATATGGGTTGTCCTGCCTCAGGCAGCCCTTCGGTCGGCCGGATTCCAAAGTCTGGGTCCGGCGTCGGCTGATGTCGCCCTTTCCCCGACGTCACAGTGCCTGGGGTATAAAAGCGCCAGCCGACGCCATCTTCCTCAGTCTTTCTTGCCGCGTGGTGCCCGAAGCAGAAGCAGTTCGCAAGTGCCGGTCGGCCAGCTCCTGTAACTTCAGCTACCGAAGACTTCAAAAGCTAAGTACCCCATTGGTGACTCTTTCTTGCCTCAGCCGATGTCAGATAAAGTTAATAATTGCTTAACTTGTGGGAAACAAATACCTCATAAGGATTTCCACTCTTACTGCCTCCCCTGTCTAGGCCCAGACCACGACGTCTTGGCCTGTTCAGCCTGTGCTTCCTTCAACCGACGCACTCTTGGGCGTCGGGCGGAGTTTGCAGAGGAATTTTTTGGGGCTAGTTTCTGTTACAATATGCCGTCGGAGACTCCGACTTCTCATTTAACCAAAAAATGGAAGGACAAGGACCGACACACGCGGACCGTGGTTTCGGCTGAAACCACGCCTAGGCCTACCGTGAGTGTCTCTGTTTCGGCTGAAACCGAGTCCTTGGTACTTCCGACCGTCGAAACTGCACAACCGACAACCTCGGCCCCGGAGGCCGCTTCTGAGTCGGTTATAGAATTTCCTTCAGAAACCGGTGTTCAAGAAACATCCGACACCATTTCTCTAGACAAAACTACACAAGCACGTGGTGCAGCCAGGCCTCCTGCATCCATGTCCATTAAGGCATTCACAAGGGCTAAAGCTGCTAAACAGCCGAAATCCTTGCATCCCAAGGCTATTCCTCAGGGATCCACTACAGGCTCTCAGATTCTAAGCTTAGCTGAGGACCTTATTTCCTTAATTAGGGGCTCTCAGCCACATCCAGACAGGGGCTCTCAACCTCCTCTAGACAAAAGGCCCAGGGTTGAGCCCACTGATCCCCAGTCCTCAGATGGCTCTACTCTATCGGACTACCAGGAGGAGGCCTTTTCGGCCTATGAGGATTCTGATGCAGAGGAATCTATTCCCTCGGCCTCCCCTCCTGAAGAGCTGTCCTTTGGGGAGACCCTTCACTCCATGAGAGAGCATTTCAAATGGCAGGGCCAGGAATTCTCTGATTCCAGGAAGAGATTAAGGACTTTTTTACATTTACCTCAGCAGAGACCTTTGGCTATTCCTCCTGTTTTGAATGTCATTGATGATGTGTACTCTGAGTCTAGCATAACCCCTGACACCCTTCCTCTGGCTCCTGTCAAACCCGATAGGTACTACAGGGTCCCGGACTCGCATCATTTCCTTTACAAGGCCCACTCTGCTGATCCAGAAACTATTTCCCAGGGCCCTAAAGGGGTTTCTACTGCCACTACTAAAAATCCACTCCCCTCTGAAAGGGAGTCCAGGGCTTTAGAGAGATGGGGTAAAAAAAGTGTATACTTCTGCCACTCTTTCTATGAGGGCATTAAATTGTCAATTCCATATGATACAGTACCAAGAGTATTTGTTAGACGAATTGCATAAAAAACTGTCTTCACCTGAACCCCTAGATCGCAAATCACTTCAGGATCTTGTACATAACTCCCAACAGGTTAGCAACCATTTCTTGCAGTGTGGTTATGATGCATTGGAAGCTTCATGTAGGTCAGCAATGACGGGTGCAGTCATATGTAGGCACGCTTGGCTGAAGGAACAATCTCTGCCAGATCATGTTAAAGCAAAGCTTCTGGATGCTACACTGGAAAAGCAAAAGTTATTTGGCTCCACTGCTCAGGAGGTCTTAAAGAAATTTGAGGAAAAGGCAAAATCTGTACAAACAGTCAAAGATTTTCTCCAAGTCCAACCACCAAGATTCATCAGAAATTGTCTTTCTAAGAATTGGTCCTTTCCAGACACAGAGAGATTTCAAAGAGGCAAGAACAGGCGTGCCAGAGGTAGAGGGCAAGCTAGAGGCTCCTACAGAGGACGTCAATGGCAGCCTCCTAACCAGAGAGGTAGTGCAGGACCTACAACTGCTGCACAAGGACAGACTCAATGACTTTACCTTGACCCCGCCAACCAGGGCTCAATTGGAAGCACCTTTGGGCGGAAAGCTTTCTTTATTCTCAGAAAATTGGCACAGTATTACAAGGGACAAATGGACACTGCAAATAATAGACAAAGGATACAGGTTCCATTTTCACACATTACCAAAAAGAAATGGCATGCCAAACCTGCCACCGAATCAAAGGGCAGAGGCTTTAAAACAAATCTCCAACCTAATGCAAATGAAAGCTATAGAAAAGGTTCCTCTTTCAGAACAAGGCCAAGGATTTTATTCCAGACTATTCCTTGTCCCAAGAAAAGAAGCACAATGGAGGCCTATTCTCGACTTGTCCGCACTGAATACTTATCTCATTGTGCCAGAATTCAAAATGCTGACTCTACAGCAGCTCCTTCCTATGCTGGGCAAGGGGTCTTGGCTGGTAACTCTAGACCTCAAGGAGGTATACCTGCATGTCCCTATTAGACAAAGTTGCAGAAGACACCTCAGATTTCTTGCAGGTTCAGAGCATTATCAATTCTCAACATTGCCCTTTGGCTTATCTACTGCGCCCAGAGTATTCACGAAATGCCTTGCATCAGTAATTGCACACTGCAGACTTCAGGGGATTCAAATATACCCATATCTGGACGACTGCCATATACAAGCGGACAGCAAACAAACTTTGGTAAAACACTTGAATTATGCCATCCGCCTTCTTCAGGCCTTGGGATACACAGTCAACATTCGCAAATAAAGACTTGTTCCATCCCAAATAATAACCTTTCTGGGTGCGTAACTAGATACAACCACCCAAATGGCTTTTCTCTCAGAAGAAAAACAAAGACAACTACCGGATTATTTCGAAAATCTGACAAAACAAACTCAGCTGACTGCAAGGAAAATCCTGCAGGCCCTGGGTTACATGGCATCTTGCATTCTTCTGATTCCACAGGCAAGTCTGCATATGAGGAAACTGCAATGGTACCTAAGGAGTCTATGGTCTCAGCACAGTCACAGCCTAGAAGCTTTGATACCACTCTTTCCATGCCTTCAAAAGGAATTTCTGTGGTGGGCTCAAGCAAGCCAGTCAAACAGAGGTCTGCCTTTCAGCAAACCAATAACCAGCCAACCATTACAAAGGACGCTTCAGACCATGGATGGGGAGCACACATGGAGGGCAGATGCATTCAAGGACTATGGTCACAGAAAGAACTGTGCATGCACATAAACCAAAAGGAAATGCTGGCAGTGATGCATGCAATCGGGGCCTTCAAACACTTTCTGCATCAAGGCCACCTGCTAATAAGGACGGACAATACCACAGTTATGTGGTACATAAACAAGCAAGGAGGTACCCATTCCTACCCTCTTTGCAGGCTGACAATGAATCTTTGGGAAATTTCCCTAAAAACTCAACATAGAGCTGCAATCCCAGTTTGTGCCAGGAAAAGACTATATACTGGCGGACAGCCTAAGCAGAAATATCTGGATCCACACGAATGGATGCTGCACCCAGACATCTTCCTTCAGATAACACAATCATGGGGGAGGCCGGACATAGATCTTTTTGCCTCCCACCACAACCATCAGCTGAAGAAATTCTGCTCAAGGACATACCACCCACAAGCATGGAAAGTGGACGCCCTCTCTTTCAGCTGGAAGACTCTAACAGTGTATGCATTTCCATCTCTTCCATTAATGACCAAGGTCTTACTGAAGATCAGGACAGAGCAGCCAAAAGTGATTCTGATAGCTCCGGACTGGCCAAGACAGCACTGGTACCCACTGTTAAAAAGCATGTCACGCACAAAACCATGGCCTCTACCACAATGGCCACTTCTTCTGACAGCACAATTACAAAACTCTGCACTCCAGCCTGAAAACCTTGCAGCTGACAGCCTGGAAAATACCTTGACTCCTCACCAGGATAAGCTATCCAAGAGAGTGAAGGATATCATCATGGAAGCTCGCCGTCCTTCCACAAGAAAGGCATATTCAGCAAAATGGAAAAGATTTCGCACTTGGAGCACCACAAAGGGCCTAGATGCGACAGTGATGAACATGGCACATATCCTGGAATACTTAGCAGTAATGCTCCACAATGGCCTTTCTTACGCTTCCATAAAAATTCATGCTTCAGCAATTTCAGCAGAATACAATACTGATCCACCTGTCTTCTCTCATCCTCTCCTAAGACAGTTTTTAAGAGGAATTAAAAACATCAATCCTCCAAGGAAGCCACCAGTGCCTACATGGGACCTTAACTTCATGTTGGAAAAATTAACTCTGCCTCCCTTTGAACCAGCAGCATCTTCAGAACTACAGTTCCTGTCTTGGAAGACTGCCTTCCTTCTGGCCATGACCTCAGCAAGAAGAGTATCTGAGTTACAGGCCCTCATGGCAGTACAACCATTTCTTATCTTTCATCAGGACAGAGTCTCATTGAGAACCAATCCTTCATTCATGCCAAAGGTGGTATCCAGGGTTTCACTGAACCAAGCTATTCACCTACCTACCTTCTTTCCAAATCCACAAAACAAAGGGGAGAAACTTCTGCATACCCTGGACATTCACAGACAGTTGCGCTACTACTTGGACAGAACTAAGACTTACAGAAAAACTGACCAGCTATTGGTAGCATATGCTGCTGGTGTACAAGGAAAAGCAATTTCCAAACAATGTCAAAATGGATAGGAAATTGCATTCGATTCTGTTACTCTCTTCATGGCAAAACTGTGCCAGCTAACATCAGACCTCATTCCACCAGAGCCACAGCCACCTCCACAGCCTTCTTAAGAGGAGTGACTATCAAGGACATTTTAGAAGCTGCTACATGGAGCTCCGTGCATACATTTTCCAAGCATTACAACATACCTTTATATTCCAGATCCAGAGCAGGCTTTGCTACGGCAGTCCTGCAGGGCATTTTAGCTACACCATCCTTTTCTTAGATCCTACCACCCCCAGATTGGCTATGGTATTCTACCCATATGTAAGGACTGCAGATGCATCCTTCAAGGACATAGTACAGTTTTGTACCTACCATAAATGTAGATGTCCGATAGGTATTAATCTACAGTCAGGTTTTCCCTCCCCCCTTCCCCTCTGTGGGATTCCTTGGGTACTTATCCCCTTCATAGCTAGCTGGGGTTATCTATTATGGTGTATTTGTTATATATTTCTATGCATGTTTGAAAATTATTGCATTTCTTCAAATTTAGCCTTCCTTAGAGGGCACCTGGCATCTGGGGCAAGAAAAACTGAGGAAGATGGCGTTGGCTGGCACTTTTATACCCCAGGCGCTGTGACGTCGGGGAAAGGGCGACATCAGCTGATGCCGGACCCAGACTTTGGAATCCGGCCGACCGAATGGCTGACCCATATGTAAGGACTGCAGATGCATACCTATCGGACATCTACATCTATGGTAGGTACAAAACTGTACTGTCGGCTGACTCCTGAAATTTTCGTTTGAGTTTCAGAACCGAAGACTTCAACTAAAGCTCCGTACCCCATTGGGGAAACTTTTTCTTGCTCCTTACCGATGTCAGTAAAAGTTGTTAATTGCATTACTTGTGGAAAGAAAATACCTCATAAAGATTTTAATTTGTACTGTATTCCTTGCCTACGCCCTGACCACGACGTACCTTGCTGTTGATTTTGTGCTTTATTTAATCCGCGCAATATCCGTCTGTATATTTTCGCCTCTAAATATTTCCGTTCTCGGTTTAATTATCCAGAAATGTCGTCTGTTAGCCATCTGACTACCGGGATCCCAAAAAAATGCAGAGATAAAGACAGAGACAGGCCGCCAAGGTCCAAAACTGCAGACGCTTCTAAGTCAGTCGCCAGTTCGCCGTTACTCAGCGAGGTGCTTTCGCACCCCCTGATACCTGCTACTTCTGATTTGCAGGCCTCTACTCAGACTCATTCGGAGTCCGGTACGCTGCGAGATGCTTCAACTATGGAACTCGCTGAGGTCTCTAACTTGGATGGGTCCGGAGCCACTGTGCAGGCACCGGCTTCTAAGGGTGTATTCAGGCCTACGGACTTGCATATTAAACCAACGTCTCCTTCTTTACTTAGGCCTAAATCTCGATCCCTGCCTAAAAAAACGATGCCCAGGCCACATGCTCAGGCCTCTATGCCTAAAAAACAAATGATAAGAATGACTGAAGATCTAATAACTCTAATCAGGGGTAGCCAACCCCCCCTCCCTTCTAAGAGGCCTAGGACTGAAGTTGATTAGGAATCTTCTGATCAGGATTCTGTTTTTTCTGATGATCTGGATTTGCCCTTATCTACTTATGAAGATTGTGATGCAGAGGACTCCATTCCCTCTGCTTCACCTCCTGAGGATTTTTCTTTTTGGGAAACCTTACATACTCTAAGGGAGCATTTCCACTGGGGAAGCCAGGATTTTTCTGATTCAAAAAAAGAGCCGTGGGGATTTCCTTCTCCTACCTCAGCATAGGCCTTTAGCTATTCCCCCTGTACTAGACATTGTTGATGCTTTTTCGGAATCTAGTTTGGCCCCTGATTCCCTGCCTCCTGTTCTCAGAAAACCTGACTGATACTACAGGGTCCCTGAGTCCCACAAGTTCCTTTTTAAAAATCCTATTGCAGATACAGAGGCTATTTCACAGGGGCCCAAGGGCATTAAGGCTTCTACTGCTAAAAATCCTACCCCGTCTGATAGAGACTTCAGGGCACTGGATAGATGGGGTAAGAAGGTTTACACTTCTGCACCCTTGGGCATTAGGGCTTTAAACTGCCAGTTTCATATGTTAAAGTATCAGCAACATGTTATTGGACTGCTTAAACAGAAAATGATGTTGATTCCTGACTGTGGAAAATAAAGAATTACAGGATTTAATGCATTCTGCTGAACAAGTTGGAAAACATACTTTTCAATGTGGTTTTGATTCATTAGAGGCTTCTTGCAGGGCTGCTGTTACTGGGTCTGTGCTCAGAAGGCATGCTTAGCTTAAGGAGCAATCTTTGCCTGATCATGTTAAAGCTAAATTGTTGGATGCTCCTTTAAATCAGGACCGCCTGTTTGGCAAGAAGGCTGAGAAGTTCTTAAAAAGATGGAAGATAAGGCTGTCTATGCAAACTGTTAAAGATTTTTTACAAGTTCAGCCTCCTAGATTTAGTAGGTACTGACCCTCTAAGAATTGGTCCTTTCCAGCTCCTTCCAGGTCTTCTCAAGCCAAACCCAGACACAGCAAAAACCCCAGGTTTCAGTCCCAGAGGACACAAGAAATAAGCAGTGAGGGGTCTCCACTTACAAATCTGGGAATAATAATAAGACTCCCCCCTATGGTAAACTGTCTCAATGACTTCCTTTTAAAATTTCCAAGCACTTATCAACTGACTGCCCCTTTGGGGAGAAAGATTGCTCTTCATGCAAAGAATTTGGAATTCATTACCCAGGACAATTTTTTTTTTAAATATAGTGTCTCAGGGATACAGATTTCTCTTCCACACATTGCCAACACCAATCTGGTGGCCAGACCTACCCCCTAATCAGTGGGCAGAGGCCCAAAACAGGTACTTTCTCAAGCATGGGGGCTATTCAACTGGTACCAGATGAGGAAAAGGGACAAGGTTTCTACTAGAGACTTTTCCTGGTACCCAGAAAAGACAATTCATGGCATCCTATCCTGGACCTTTCTACTCTAAACACCTTTTTGGAGATTCCAAAATTCAAGATGCTGACTCTTCACCAATTACTTCCTATGCTAGGCAAAGATGCCTAGTTGGCAACACTACATTTAAAAGAAGCATACCTGCACATCCCAATCAGGGAATCTTGCAGAAGATACCTACGCTTCAAAGCAGGCTCCACCCACTATCAGTTCTCTGCACTGCCCTTTGGCTTATCTACTGCGCCCAGGGTATTCACAAGGTGCCTATCTCCAGTTATTGCATTTTACAGGCAAAGAAATATTCAAATATACCCATACCTGGGTGATTGTCTAATTCAGGCAGAAAGCCAGGACATACTTTTGAATCATCTGGCTTTTGTAGAAAGGGTTCTTACTTGTCTGGGGTACACCATAAACGAAAAAAAATCACACATGGTACCCTGTCAACAAATTATATTCCTGGGAGCAAGATTGAATACAACTTCCCAGATGGCTTACCTCACACCAGAGAAGCAAAGTAATTTGACAACCTACTTCAAATAATTGGCCACAATAACCCCGCTGTCTTCAAGACAAATACTACAAGCCTTGGGGTTCATGGCCTCCTGCATTCTTCTAATTCCATATGCAAGACTGCATATGAGGAAACTACAGTGGTATGTAAAAAGCCTATGGAGTCAACATTCTGAAGACCTAGAAACAATGATTCCTATCATACCTTGCCTACACCTAGAGTTCCTTTGGTGGGCAGAGGCCTGCCACCAAAACAAGGGGCTACCTTTCACACCACCCCCCTGCCGCCCAAACCCTAACAGATGCATCCGACTATGCAAGGGGGCTCACCTGGCAGGGAAGTGCATTCAGGGCAAATGGAACCCAAGTCAAATGCACCTGCATATCAGTCAAAAAGAAATAGCTGTACAGAATGCTCTGAAAGCCTTCAAGGACCACATTTTTCCAGGACAACTAATGGGTAAAGATGGACAACACCACTGTCGTGGTGCATAACAAGCAGTGTGTGGGGGGGGGTACACATTCTTACCCCCTCTGCAGACAAGCCATGGCATTGTGGAGCACAGCCTTGAGCTACCAAGTGCACCTACAAGCTCAGTTCCTGCCAGGAAAATTAAATATACTGACAGACGGACTAAGCAGAAACCTCATGGACCCACACGAGTAGAAACTGGAACCAAGGATTTTCAACATGTTGACAAGCAAATGGGGGAGCCCAGATATAGACCTGTTTGCCTCTCCCCAGAACTACCAATTGGACAAATTTTGCACAAGGACTCCCCACAAACAAGCCTGGAAAGTGGATGCTCTGTCCTTCAGCTGGAAAAACCTATTAGTCTATGCCCCCCCCCTCTGCTCTCCAAAGTAACTACTAAAATCAAACAGGACAAACCAAGGATGATTTTGATTGCTCCAGACTGGCCGCGTCAACTCTGGTACCCCCTCCTGCAGAGTGTGTCACGGTTATCTCCATGGCACTTGCCTCAGAATCCTTCCCTGCTGTCTCAGCAGGAGAACCAGATTCTGCACCCTCAGCTTCTAACACTGAACCTTGCAGCCTGGCTAATTATTTCCTTTAACATCCTTGAGCAAACCTGTGATGGATATCATTTTAGAGGCAAGGAGGCCTAGTACTAGAAAATCTTGTGCTGAAAAATGGAAAAGATTCTGTGCCTGGAACCAATCTCAAGGGATGAGCACAGCAGCATCCAATTTACCTCAGATTTTACAATGCTTAACTGAGATGCTTCACAAGGGCTTGTCTTTTTCCTCCATTAAAATCCACGCCTCAGCCATTTCAGCTCATTATAATACAGAACCTCCCCTCTTCTCTCATCCACTGCTCAAGCAGTTCCTCAGAGGGGCCAAACATTTGAGGACCACCCAGGAGATCTCCAACTCCAGCCTGGGATCATAACTTTGTCTTGGAGAAACTGAAATATACCTCCTTTCGAGCCAGCTGCTACTGCAGACTTAAAATTTCTTTCTTGGAAAACAGCTTTCCTTTTAGCAATCACTTCAGATAGAAGGGTGTCTGAATTACAGTAGGGCCTTATGGCAGTGGAGCCCTTCATCATCTTTCATGCGGACAGGGTGTCCCTCAGAACCAATCTATCCTTCATGCCCAAGTTGGTATCCAGTGTGGCTATTAATCAGTCCATTCATTTGCCAACCTTCTTTCCCATTCCACAGAATAAAGGGGAACAGATTCTGCATTCCTTAGATGTGCACAGACCACTTAGGATGTTCATTGTGCATACAGCTGCAGTCATCACACTTGGGTTATCCTGCCGTCAGGCGGGTCCTCGGTCGGCCGAATTCCAAAGTCTAGGTCGGTCGGTTGTCGCCGCTTCCTCCTGGCGTCAGAGCGGCAGGGGTATAAAAGAGGCAGCTGGCCAATTTCTTCAGTCTTTCTTGCAGCGGTGCCCAAGCAGAAGCAGTTAGCAAGTGCCGTCGGCCAGCTCCTGAGATTTACAAAAGTATTTCAGCGAAGTCTTCTTTAAAGCTAAGTACCCGTTGAAACTTTTCTTGCCTCAGACCGATGTCAGACAAAGTTAATAATTGCATTTCTTGTGGGAAGCAAATACCGCATAAGGATTTTCACTCTTACTGTATACCTTGCTTAGGGCCAGACCGTTTTTGTGCTAGGTTTAACAAGCGCACTATTAAGTGCCGGGCGGAGTTCGCCCTTCATTATTTTGGCAAAAATTTTAATTATATCATGTCGTCTGATATACCGACGCCAGTTTCAGGCAAAAAACCAAGGATAAGGACAGACATCCGAGGCCTGCACCGAGTACTGAGATCACGCTAAGGCCGACTACCGGTTCTCCGGTTCTCAGCGAGGCGCCTACGCAGCCCCTGACTACCGATGAAACTATTTTACCGGTGACTTCAGTACCAGAGGTCGCAGCTTCCTCGGTCTCCATTCCCACTGCAGATACCGACGCCACTCTTGGAGAAACGGAAAATTTAGCGAGGCCTGCCATTTCTGAAGGCGTTTTCAGGCCTAACACCTTCTCTATTAAATCGTTCTCTAAATCTAAAGCTCCAATGAAAATTAAAAAACAGGGTCCTCAGACCCCCTCTCAAGGCCCCATGCCTAAAAAACAGATGCTTAAAATGGCTGAGGATTTGATTACACTCATCAGGGGTTCTCAACCCCCCTCAGACAAAAGACCCAGGTTGGAGGAAGACTTCCCTTCCTCAGACCAGGCTTCTATTAACTCAGACCTTTCTGAGGACCAGAATTACGCCTATTCCCCATTTGAAGACTCCGATGCTGAGGAGTCTATTCCCTCGGTCCCCCCCCCCCCCCGAGGACTACTCTTTTGGGGAAACCCTTCATACATTGAGAGAGCACTTCCACTGGGAAGGCCAAGATTACTCAGATTCCAAGAAAAGGCTCAGGGAATTTCTGCTGCTTCCCCAGCATAGGCCCCTGGCTGTTCCTCCTGTCTTAGATATTTTGGATGATGTGTACGCAGAAGCCAGTCTTAATCCAGACTCTCTACCTCCTGCCCCTGTTAAACCAGACCGATATTACCGGGATGTCCTTCATGGATGCATCTGCAGTCATAACAAATGGGTTGTCCTGTCGTCAGGCAGCCCTTCGGTCGGCCGGATTCCAAAGTCTGGGTCCGGCTTCGGCTGATGTCGCACTTCACCCGACGTCATCTCTGCTGGTCTTCGGGTATAAAGGCATCAGCCGACGCCATTTTCCTCAGTCTTTCTTGCCGCGTGGCGCCCGAAGCAGAAGCTGTTCGCAAGTGCCGGTCGGTCAGATCCAGAGATTACTACTACCGAATACTACTTGAAGACTTCTAAAAGCTAAGTACCCGTTGGGGACTCTTTCTTGCCTCAGCCGATGTCAGAAAAAGTCAATAACTGTTTAACTTGTGGGAAACAAATACCTCATAAAGATTTCCACTCTTACTGTTTGCCTTGCTTAGGCCCAGACCACGACGTAGCAGCCTGTTCGGCCTGTGCTTCCTTCAACCGAAGAACGCTTAGGCGTCGGTCGGAGTTTGCTGAACAGTTTTTCGGCTCAGATTTTGCGTACATTATGCCGTCGGATCCTCCGACTACCCAAATTGTTAAAAAATGCAAAGAAAAAGACCAACACTCGCGGTCCGCGGTTTCAGCCGAAACCACGGTTAAGCAAGCCGCGAGTGTCTCGGTTTCGGCCGAAACCGAGAAAACTGGTCAATCTTCAGCCGAATCCATGACTACTACTGAGGCTCCTGCTACCTTACCTGAATCAGCCTCAGAATTTTTGCCTACAACTGTGGTTCCTACTGATCTATCAGACACCATCCCCTTGGATATCTCTACCCCAGCACGTGGTGCTGCTAGGCCTCCTGCAGCCATGTCTATTAAGGCCTTTGCCAGGGCTAAAGCAGCCAAATCAACTAAATCAGTGCCTGTTAAACCACCCTCACTCAGGCCCACTTCTAGTTCACAAATGCTTACTCTGGCAGAAGATTTAATATCCTTAATTAGGGGATCCCAATCTCACCCAGACAGGGCCTCTCTGCCCCCAGAAAAGAGACCTAGAGCAGAGCCCCCAGAGCCTGTGTCCTCTGATGATTCTGCGGATGACTCAGACATTACAGACCAGCCCGAGGCTCCTTTTTCCAATTATGAAGATTCGGATGCTGAAGAATCCATTCCAGCTGCCTCTCCACCAGAGGAATTCTCCTTTGGGGAAACCTTACATGCCATGAGAGAACAATTCCAATGGCAGGGACAAGATTTCTCAGATTCAAGAAAAAGGCTTAGGACTTTTCTGCACTTACCACAACATAGGCCCTTAGCTATACCTCCTGTCCTATCTGTTGTGGACGATGCATTTAATGATGTCTGCACTGCACCTGATTCTTTACCTCCAGCCCCTGCCAAACCAGACAGATTTTACAGGGTGCCAGACACTCATCACCACCTATACAAGGCCCCACTTGCAGACCCCGAAACTATATCCCAGGGGCCTAAGGCAGTAGCCTCGACCACAGCAAACGACCCTGTTCCTTCTGAAAGTGAACCCAGGTCCTTAGAGATGGGGAAAAAAGTCTACACCTCTGCTACTCTCTCAGCTAGAGCTTTAAACTGTCAGTTTCACATGATCCAATACCAAGAGTTTATGCTTGATCAGTTAATTAAAAAGCTGTCCTCTGATGAATCCTTAGATAAGAAATATGTATTAGAAATGGTGAATAACATCCAACAGGTTAGTAACCATTCTGTAAAATGTGGCTATGATGCACTGGAGGCTTCATTTAGATCAGCCATGACTGGCACAATGATAAGAAGGCATGCATGGTTGAAAGAACAGGTCTTGCCGGATCATGTTAAAGCTAAGCTATTGGATGCTCCTATGGATAAGGCCAGTCTATTTGGGGAACCTGCCCAGCAGGTAATGAAGAAAATGGAAGAGAAGGCAAAATCTGTACAAACAGTTAAAGATTTCCTACAGGTTCAGCCCCCAAGGTTTAGCAGGAACTGGCCTGCCAAAAATTGGTCCTTTCCTGACTCCACAAGATCACAAAGGGGCAGGAACAGACGCTCTAGGGGCAGAAATCAATCCAGAGGAGGTGCCTACAGAGGACAACAGTGGCAAGGCAATAACCGAGGCACAGACACAACCACTGCCACTGCAACAGGACAATCACAGTGACTTGCCTCTGACTCCGCCTACCAGGGAACAAATAGCAGCACCTTTAGGTGGAAAGTTAGCCTTATTCTCGAAAAATTGGCACTATATTACAAAAGACAAGTGGATTTTGCAAACCATAGACCAAGGCTACCGGTTCCACTTCCACACTTTACCAGTAAAAAGAGGAATGCCAAACCTGCCCCCAAATCAAAAAATAGAAGCCCTGCACCAGATAGCGGAATTAATAAAGATGAGAGCTGTGGAAAGGGTACCAATCTCAGAACAGGGCAAAGGATTCTACTCCAGACTCTTCCTAGTACCAAGAAAAGAAAAAAACTGGAGACCTATTCTCGACCTGTCCATCTTAAACACTTACATCATTGTCCCAAAATTCAAAATGCTGACCCTACAGCAACTTCTTCCCATGCTGGGCAAGGAGTGTTGGCTGGTAACTCTAGATCTCAAGGAGGCATACCTGCACGTCCCCATTCGACCAAATTGCAGAAGATACCTCAGATTTCTTGCAGGATCAGAGCATTATCAATTCTCAGCATTGCCCTTTGGCTTATCTACTGCGCCCAGAGTATTCACAAAATGCCTGGCATCAGTAATCGCTCACTGCAGAGTACAGGGAATCCAAATTTATCCATACCTGGGCGACTGCCTGTTACAAGCGGACAACAAAAGCAAGCTGACAACAGATTTACAAAGGGTCATTTACTTGCTACAAGCCCTGGGATACACAGTCAATTTACAAAAGTCAAGGCTGATACCATCCCAGGCAAGAACTTTCTTGCTGAATTGGACACAGTAAAACAGATGGCATTCCTAACTGCAGAAAAACAAAAGAACTCCTCTTTACTTCTTGGCATTAACAAAGCAGAACAAACTAACAGCAAGAAAAGTTCTGCAGGCCTTGGGCTTCATGGCATCATGCATAATCTTGGTCCCACATGCCAGACTGCATATGAGAAAGTTACAGTGGTACCTAAAGAATTTATGGTCTCAACACAGGCACAGCTTAGAAACAGAAATACCACTAATCCCATGCTTAAAACAGGAGTTCCTATGGTGGGCTCGGGCATGCCAGTCAAACCCAGGCTTACCCTTCCACAACTTTTGAGCAAACCAAACCATCACAACGGATGCCTCAGACCTAGGATGGGGGGCACACATGCTGGACAAATGCGTACAAGGATTTTGGACTCAGGACCAGCTGCACCTGCACATAAACCAAAAAGAAATGCTGGCAGTAAAACTGGCAATCCTAAAATTCAGACCATTCCTCAAAGAAGGCCATTTGATAAGGACAGACAACACCACAGTCATGTGGTACATCAACAAACAGGGAGGCACTCATTCTTACCCCCTATGCAGAATGACTTTGGACCTTTGGAATCTGGCTCTCAGCTACAACATCCAGTTACAGGCAATATTTGTACCGGGAAAAGAGAACACCCTAGCAGACATTTTAAGCAGAACCACCTCGGATGCTCACGAATGGATGCTACACCCGACATCTTCAAGGCCATCACAAAGAAATGGGGAATGCCACAAATAGATCTATTCGCTTCCCACAAAATCACCAGCTCAAAAATTCTGCACAAGGACATTCCACCCACTTGCATGGAAGGTGGACTCTCTATCCTTCAGCTGGAAAGGCCTGACAGCATATGCATTTCCACCTCTTCCCTTGATGCACAAGGTACTACTGAAAATCAAAGAGGAACGTCCAAGGATAATTCTGATAGCTCGAACTGACCAATAGAACACGGGTACCCATTTATGTGGAGCATGTCTCGCTAGAAAATGTGGTCAATACCCTGATGCCTCTGATGTTAACTCAGAACAACTACAACATCATACATCCAAACCTAAAAACCTTGCAACTGACTGCCTGGAACATCACATAGCAGTAACTAACCCAGACCTTTCACAAAGGGTTAAAGACATTATCCTTGAAGCCCGCAGACCTTCAACAAGAAGGAACTATGCAGGAAAATGGAAAAGGTTTGTCATTTGGAGTACTGAAAGAGGAAAAGATGTGTCGAACATAGATATTGCTAACATTCTGGAGTACTTGGCAGAGCTTCTACATACAGGCCTGTCCTATTCCTCCATCAAGATACATGCATCAGCTATTTCAGCAGAATACAGCTTTGATCCTCCTGTCTTTTCACATCCTCTACTCGGGCAGTTCCTCAGAGGGATCAAGAATGTAAAACCTCCTAGGAAACCACCATTACCAGCATGGGACTTGAATTTTGTTCTAGAAAAGTTGACACTCCCTCCGTTTGAACCAGCAGCAACAGCAGATCTACAACACCTGTCATGGAAAACTGCTTTCCTGCTGGCTATTACTTCAGCAAGGAGGGTTTCGGAACTACAGGCCTTAAAGGCAGTGCAACCCTTCCTAATCTTCCATCAAGATAGGGTGTCCATGAGAACTAATCCTACATTTATGCCTAAGGTGGTATCCAGAGTGTCTTTAAACCAGGCAATCCACCTACCTACCTTCTTTCCCAATCCACAAAACAGAGGTGAAAGAATAATGCATACCTTGGATGTACATAGACAGTTACGCTACTACCTGGACAGAACCAAAGGTAACAGAAAAACTGACCAGCTCTTTGTAGCCTATGCAACAGGAAGGGAAGGTAAAGCAGTTTCCAAACAGACAATCTCCAAATGGATAGGAAATTGCATAAGATTCTGTTACTCCTACCATGGAAAACCAATTCCACAGAACATAAGACCTCATTCTACAAGGGCTACAGCCACTACCACAGCTTTCTTAAGAGGAGTGGCAACCAAGGACATTATTGAGGCGGCTACTTGGACCTCCGTGCATACATTTGCCAAGCATTATAATTTACCTCTATATTCTAGATCCCGAGCAGGGTTTGCCACTGCTGTACTGCAAGGGATCCTGACTACACCATAATTATTATTCCTCCTCCCTAGTTTGGCTGTGGTATTCTACCCATTTGTTATGACTGCAGATGCATCCATGAAGGACATAGTACAGTTTTGTACCTACCATAAATGTAGATGTCCGAACTGGATAGCATCTGCAGTCAGGATTACCCTCCCTCCTTCCCCTCTGCGGTACTCCTAGGGTATTTACCCTCCTAATAGCTAGCTGGTGGGGTCTCTTATGGTGTATTTGTTTGTATATATGTACATACATGTTTATTTTTTGTGTTTGCCTTCTACTATTTTGGAAACATTGGCATTTATCCAAAATTTAGCTTTCCAAGAGGGCAATTGGCATCTGGGGCAAGAAACACTGAGGAAAATGGCGTCGGCTGATGCCTTTATACCCGAAGACCAGCAGAGATGACGGGTGAAGTGCGACATCAGCCGAAGCCGGACCCAGACTTTGGAATCCGGCCAACCGAAGGGCTGCCTGACGACAGGACAACCCATTTGTTATGACTGCAGATGCTATCCAGTTCGGACGTCTACATTTGTGGTAGGTACAAAACTGTACTTTCCTGATTCTCACCAGTTCCTTTATAAAAGCCCTTCTGCTGACCCAGAAACTATTTCTCAGGGTCCCAAGGGGATTAAGGCCTCTACTGCTAAAAACCCTTTACCTTCAGAGAGAGATTCCAGAGCATTAGAAAGGTGGGGGGAAAAAGGTGTATAGATCAGCCACATTAACCATGAGGCCATTAAACTGTCAATTTCATATACCGGCATTTCTTGCTATTTCAGCTGAAAAGCAAAATGACACAAACAGAACAACCAGATTTGAAAGAGTTGCAGGATTTGTTGCATGGAGCAGAACAAGTGGGGAAACATACCTTACAGTGTGGTTTTGATGCTTTAGAGGCCTCATGTAGAGCTGCTGTCACGGGGTCTGTCGTACGTAGACACGCTTGGCTCAAAGAGCAAACCTTACCAGATCATGTCAAAGCAAAGTTATTAGATGCACCACTACAAAAAGATGTATTGTTTGGTGTTAAAGCGGAGGAGGTACTAAAGAAAATGGAGGAAAAAGCGAAATCTATGCAAACAGTTAAAGATTTCTTGCAGGTGCAGCCTCCACACTTCAGCAGAAACTGGCCTTCAAAAAATTGGTCCCTTCCAGCCACGGACAGACCCCAAAGGAGTAGATACAGACACCCAAGGGGTAGAGGACAACCTCAAGGATCTTACAGAGCTAGGCAGTGGCAAGCACCAGCCCCAAGAGGTGGATAGACCACAGTCATTTAGAAAACAGACACCAATGACTTTCCCCTATGCCTGCCAAACAAAGCAATAATGGCAGCACCTTTGGGCGGAAAACTGGCCTTATTTTCAAAAAACTGGCACATTGTTACAAAGGACAAATGGATTCTGAATATTATAGACAGAGGCTACAGGTTCCACTTTCACACCCTTCCAAAAATGAGAGGCATGCCAAACCTGCCACAAAATCAATGGGCAGAGGCACAAAAACAAATTTCCGCTTTCGTGGATATGAAAGCAATTCAAGAGGTACCTGCAAAAGAACAAGGTCAAGGTTTTTATTCAAGACTATTTCTGGTACCAAGGAAGGACAAAGACTGGAGACCCATCTTAGACCTATCTATTCTAAACACATATCTAGAGGTACCAAAATTCAAGATGCTCATATTACAGCAGCTTCTTCCCATGCTGGGCAAGGAGTCTTGGCTGGTAACGTTGGACCTCAAGGAGGCATACCTGCATGTCCCTATCAGACAAGATTGCAGAAGATACCTCAGATTACTTGCAGGTTCAATCCATTATCAATTCTCTGCATTGCCCTTTGGCTTATCTACTGCACCCAGAGTGTTTACGAAATGCCTGGCATCAGTAATTGCTTTCTGCAGACGAGGAATACAAATCTGCCCATATCTGGACGACTGCCTGATCCAAGCGGACAGCAAGGGCATTCTATTGCAGCATCTGGCGTTTGTAATAAAACTGTTAAACTGCCTGGGGTACACAGTGAACAAAAAGAAATCAAAACTAATACCCTCTCAACAGATAATTTTCCTGGGTGCCAGCTTAAATACAACGGCCCAGATGGCTTACCTCCCGCCAGACAAACAAGGGCAACTGTCTAAATACTTCAACAAAATGGCAACTTTAACCAGGCTAACTGCAAGGAAAATCCTGCAGGCTGTGGGGTTCATGGCATCTTGCATAAAGCTGCATATGAGGAAACTACAATGGTACCTAAAAAACTTATGGTCTCAACACAGCCACAGCTTGGAAACAATTTTACCATTCATTCCATGCCTTCAAAAGGAATTTTTGTGGTGAGCTCAAGCATGCCAAAGAAACACGGGTCTCCCTTTCTGTATACCACAAGCAAGTCAAATCATCACAACAGATGCCTCAGACTACGCCTGGGGAGCACACATGGCAGATCAGTGCATCCAGGGAAAATGGTCCCAAAAACAGATGCACCTACACATCAACCAAAAGGAGATGCTAGCTGTGCAAAATGCTCTTATGACCTTCAACGACCTACTGCATCCGGGCCAGCTATTAATAAGGACAGACGACACCACAGTCATGTAGTACATAAACAGGGAGGGACACATTCATACCCCCTGTGCAGGCAAGCTATGACCCTGTGGAACACAGCATTGGAATTACAAGTTCAACTGCAGGCACAATTCCTGCCAAGGAAGGAAAACACACTGGCAGACATCTTAAGCAGAATTATGACAGACCCACACCAATGGAAGTTGCACCTTCAAGTCTTCTCAAAGATAACTCAAGCATGGTGACAGCCAGACATAGATCTATTTGCTACCCACAGAAATTACCAGTTGGAAAAATTCTGCTCAAGGACCTATCATCCACAGGCCTGGAAAGTGGACGCACTCTCTCTCAATTGGACAGCATTGACAGTCTATGCCTTCCCTCCTCTACCTCTACTGACCAAAGTCCTATTAAAAACCAGAGCAGAGAGGCCACAAATGATTCTCTTTGCTACAGACTGGCCACGACAGCACTGGTGTCCTCTCCTAAAGAGCCTGTCACACTCACCACCATGGATCCTACCTCAAGTTCCTCTTCTGTTGTCCCAGCACAACAAGACCCTTCACAGCCAGCTCAGAACTCTAAATCTAGTTGCATGGAAAATACCTTAATTTGCCAACAGACTCTCCTCTCCAAAGAGGTACAGGATGTCATCTTGGAGGCCAGGAGACCCTCTACTAGAAAAACCTACTCCGCCAAATGGAAAAGATTTTGTTCCTGGAATCAAGCAAAGGGCCAGAATCCTTGGGTAATAAATATACTTCAGATTTTAAAGTACCTAGCTGAGATGTTAAACAGTGGCCTTTCCTTCTCTTCCATCAAGATCCACGCTTCAGCCATTTCAGCACAATACAATACGGATCCTCCTTTATTCTCACATCCTCTATTAAGGCAGTTCCTCAGAGGGGCAAAAAATATAAAACCCCCACAGAAACCACCAGCTCCAGCTTGGGACCTCAACTTCGTATTGGAGAAGCTGACACTGCCTCCTTTTGAGCCGGCTTCTTCAGCAGAGCTACAATACTTGTCGTGGAAAACAGCCTTGCTTCTGGCTATTACCTCAGCACGCAGGGTTTCGGAGCTACAGGCCCTCATGGCTGTGCAACCATTCATCATTTTCCATCAGAACAGGGTTTCCTTACGAACCAACCTTACCTTCATGCCAAAGGTAGTATCCAGTGTGGCTTTGAATCAGACTATTCATTTACCTTCCTTTTATCCAAATCCACAGAACAAAGGGGAGAGGCTACTACACTCCTTGGACGTTCACAGGCAACTTCGTTATTACTTGGACAGAACAAAGTCATTCAGGAAATCTGAGCAGCTCTTTGTGTCCTATGCTACAGGTGCTCAAGGAAAGGCTCTTTCCAAACAGACCATTTCAAAATGGATAGCCCACTGCATACGCTTTTGTTATTCATTTCATGGAAAATCAGTGCCTGCATACATCAGATCCCACTCCACCAGGGCTACAGCTACCTCAGCAGCTTTCCTCAGGGGGGTACCTACCAAGGACATTTTGGACATTTGGAAGCAGCTACTTGGAGTTCAGTGCACACTTTCACCAAGCACTACCACCTTCCACTATACTCATAATCTAGAGCGGGCTTTGCCACAGCAGTCCTGCAGGGCATTCTAGCCCCTCCTAATTCCGCTTAGTACCAGCCACCCCTACTTAGCTTTGGGATTCTACCCAAGTGTGATGACTGCAGCTGTATGCACAATGAACATAGTACAGTTTTGTACCTACCATAAATGTAGATGTTAGAGTGCTCATACAGCTGCAGTCCAGGTTACCCTCCCTCCATCCCCTCTTAGGACAGGGCTTATGACAAACACCTTTAACATACAACCTATTTGGGGTATTCCTTCATGGTGTATTTCCTTCCAACTACTGTTTTGATTTATTTACTTATGTATGTTTGCATAACATCATGTATTGCCTTCCTTTCTGGGGGCACCTCACATCTGGGGCAAGAAAAACTGAAGAAAATGGCGTCGGCTGCCTCTTTTATACCCCTGTCGCTCTGACGTCAGGGAGGAAGCGACGACAACCGACGCTGGACCTAGACTTTGGAATTCGGTTGACCGAGGAACCGCCTGATGGCAGGATAACCCAAGTGTGATGACTGCAGCTGTATGAGCACTCGAACATCTACATTTATGGTAGGTACAAAACTGTACTTTCTACTTGGACAGGACTAAACCTCAAAGGAAATTTTTACAACTGCTGGTGGCATTTGCTGCAGTGGCTGAGGGGAAGGCTATTTCAAAGCAAATAATTTCTAAATGGATAAGCCATTGCATTCATTTCTGCTATAAGCACCATGGAAAACCTATCCCCCAGGGAATCAGCCCTCACTCCACCAGGGCTGCATCTACCTCTACAGCCTCTCTCAGAGGCGTGCCTACCAGGGACATCTAAAAGCTGCTTCCTGGAGTTCTGTACATACTTTCACCAAGCATTATCATCTGCCAATTTTCTCTAAATCCAGAGCTGGCTTTGCCACTGCAGTCTTGTAGGGCCTTTTAGCTGGCCCTAATGCTATCTAAATTCGTCCTCCCAGCTTTGGGGATCTACCCAAATGTAATGACTGCAAAAGTGAAACACGAAGAACATAGTACAGTTGTGTACACTTACCATAAATGTAGATGTTCGAGTGTATTCACTGTTGCAGTCCTGGTTACCCTCCCTCCAGCCCCCTAACTTCTTTTGGCTATACATCTGCTTTCCTTTACTATGCTTAAAAGCCTTTTTGGAGTATTTGCTTTTTTCTTAGAGGTATAGCTTTGTACTTTTATATTGAATTGTTTCCCATTAGGGTGGCACCTGACATCTGGGGCAAAAAAAACTGATGTAATGGCGTCGGCTGCATGTTTTATACCCTCTGACGCCATGGAAGAAGGGACAGCAACCGACACAGGACCCAAGACTTTGTTAATCAGGCCGACTGAGGGCTACCTGCAAGCAGATAACCCAAATGTAATGACTGCAATAGTGAATACTCTCGAACATCTGCATTTATGGTAAGTGTACACAACTGCACTTTCTGATGCCAAGGAAAGATTCTTGGAGACTAGTTCTGAATCTTTCCTTTTTGAATCTATTTGTGATGGTGCCTCAAGTTCAAAATATCCTTTCACAACTTGTAGCCTATTATTCCCCTTTTGAAGTTTACCTTGTTTTTATCACATTCATATAAATCCAGATTTCACGCTTAAGATTTTCTGTATCTGGATCACACTTTCAGTTCTCTGCATTACCCTTTCATCTATCCACTGCTCAAAGGGTGTTCACAGAGCGTCTAGCTCATGTGGTAGCCTACTACAAACTGCGGGGTGTTCACATTTTTCCATATGTAGATGACTTGCTTATCTTAGTCTTTTCAATGTGCCAGGACTCTCTCACCTGGATTAGAGATCTCCCAGGAGAACATACAAAAGTCTTTAACTCCTCACAGGATTGCTTTCCTGAGATGCCTCCTAGATACCACAGTTGAAAGTTTTTTCCTCCAAATGAAACCTAGATCTTTTCCTGAGTTTTTCACACAGACAGCGGTCTTAATCAGGGAATTTCTCAGGTTTTTGGGTTTCATGGCTTATTATTCTCATGATCTCTCTTGCAAGGTTCTACATGATAAAATACAACAATATCTAAAATTTCTATGGTCCCATTCTCATCAACATCAGATGAAATTCCAGATTCCAGTTTTGTGGGTTGTGAAAAGGGAGATTGTTTTGGGGGCTTGGCAACACCAGTTGTATTAGAATCTAGGTCCCCCATTTTTCTTTCCAGCTCCAGCATCGTGTGCAACGACTGATGCCTCAGACTTTGTTTAGGAAGTAGTGTCTGGGGAAGATCATACTGAGTCTTTGGAACAGAGAGACCAAAAATCACAAATGTTAAAAAAGATGTTGGCACTTGCATGTGCTTTCAACTCTTAATTTTTTATGGTCCATGGAACCTGTAAAAGTGTTTACAGACAGCACCACATTGATGTACATAAAAAGGGAGTTACCAGGTTTTGCCTTATGTGCAGATTAGCCATGGTAGCATGGGGGTAGTATAGCTTCTTAGCACAGTCTCACTCTGGGGATCATAGTCAAAGCAAAGTTGTGTGGCACACAAGCAGAGCAGGACTAGGATAGACCCTCACAAATCAGATGAGGGGGTGTTCCCTGAATTGAAATAGCAGCGGGGAACACGTCAAGTAGATATTTTTGCATCTCCTCACAACCAGTTAGCAAAATTCTGCTCTAGGACTGTCTGCAAGAAGGCCTTGAAGATAGGTGCCATTTATTTTCCTTGGTCAGGAATGTTCTTGTATGCTTTTCTACCCTTTCCACTAGTTTCCAGGGTCATTCTGTGGATTCAGAAGGATGTCTGCAAAGATCATTGGGGTGACCACCTTCTGGCCAAGGCAAGAGTAACTCTGCCTTCTTTTGGAAATGGCGATTGACAAGTTACTACAGTCTTTGACTGGATGTAGTCGCACAAGACGAGAGCTGGTAGATAGCATCCCAGTTCCAACTAACTGTCTGGCTGATAGTATATCACTGTCTTTTATTCACCCTTTTTCTGAGGATGATCAGCAGGTATTAAAGTAGATGGGAAAATCTACTTCTAGAACGTCATGTTAATAAATAGAAAATATTTTCCAGTTGGTGCAAAGAAAGGAAAAAGCAGCTATTCAGGCCTTCTCTGGTGCTACATTATTTGTGTGATTTACTATCCTCTGGCCTGTCTTACTCCTCCATCAAGATTAATTTGCCTGTAATCTCAGCATGTCTGCCCATGGATCCACTTATTTTAACAAAGTCTCTTGTCAAAATGTTTTTAAAGGCGTATTACGAAGCCTGCAGGAAAACCGTGTCCTTGGGATATTAATTTTCTCTTGGCAAAACTAACACTTGCTACATTTGAACCAGTTCATTAGATGTTCATCGTGCATACAGCTGCAGTCATAACAGATGGGTTTTCCTGCCGTCAGGCGGGTCCTCGGTTGGCAGAATTCCAAAGTCTAGGTCCGGCGTCGGATGTCGTTGCTTCTTCCCTGACGTCAGTGTGACAGGGGTATAAAAGAACCAGCCGAAGCCATTTTCTTCAGTCTTTCTTGCCGTGCGGTGCCCGAAGCAGAAGCAGTTCGCAAGTGCCGGTCGGCCAGCTCCTGAGATTACGAATATTTTTCAACCGAAGTCTTCTTGAAAGCTAAGTACCCCGTTGGGGAAACTTTTCTTGCCTCAGACCGATGTCAGACATAGTTAATAATTGCATTTCAAGTGGGAAGCAAATACCGCATAAGGATTTTCATTCCCTCTGCATTCCTTGCCTAGGCCCAGACCACGACGTCTCGGCCTGTCGTTTTTGTGCTACATTCAACAGACGCACTATTAAGAGTCGGGCGGAGTTCGCCCAACACTATTTTGGCAAAAAGTTTAATTACATTATGTCATCGGATACTCCGACTCCAGTTTTGAGTAAAAGACGCAAAGATAAGGACCGACATACGAGGTCCGCGACTTCAACCGACACCACGCTAAAGCCGACTACAGGTGGTCCGGTTCTCAGCGAGGCACCTATGCAGCCCCTGACTACCGATGACACTTCATTGGCGGTTTCTTCTGTGCCCAAGGTTGCAGGCTCTTCGGCCCACACCGTGACTACAGATACCAAAGCCACTCTTGGCGGTGAAACTCAGAGTTTAGACAGGCCTGCCACCTCTCAAGGTGTCTTCAGGCCTTCTTCTTTTTCCATTAAGGCTTTCACTAAGTCTAAAGCAGCCATGCATACTAAAAGACAAGCTCCACAGGGCCCCCCTCAAGGCCCCATGCCTAAAAAGCAGATGCTCAAAATGGCTGAGGATTTGATTACTGTTATCAGGGGGTCTCACCGGACAAAGGCCCAGAGTGGAGGAAGAATCCCCTTCCTCGGACCAGGCCTCCATTATTTCAGAACATTCTGAAGACCAGGAACATTCATACTCCCCTTTTGAAGATTCTGATGCAGAGGAGTCCATTCCCTCTGTCTCCCCCCCTGAGGATTACTCTTTTGGGGAAACCTTACATACCTTGAGGGAACACTTCCACTGGGAAGGCCAAGAGTACTCAGACTCCAAGAAAAGGCTTAGGGATTTCCTTTTGCTCCCCCAGCACAGGCCTCTGGCTATTCCTCCTGTATTAGACATACTAGATGTGTATTCGGAGGCTTGCCTTAACCCAGATTCTTTACCTCCAGCTCCAGTCAAGCCTGACGGGTATTACCGGGTTCCTGAGTCACACCAATTCCTGTACAAAAGCCATGCGGCTGACCCAGAAACTATTTCACAGGGTCCCAAGGGAATTAAGGCCTCCACTGCTAAAAATCCATTACCTTCAGAGAGAGATTCCAGAGCTTTAGAAAGGTGTGGGGGGGGAAGGTATACACCTCGGCCACCTTAACCATGAGGGCATTAAACTGTCAGTTCCATATGTTAAAGTACCAACAGTTTCTGTTATCACAGTTGAAAAGCAAAATGTCACAACCTGAACAACCAGACTTGAAGGAGTTGCAGGATTTGTTACATAGTGCAGAGCAAGTGGGTAAACATACCTTGCAATGTGGTTTTGATGCTTTAGAGGCCTCATGTAGAGCTGCTGTTACAGGATCAGTCATACGTAGACATGCTTGGCTCAGAGCAATCCTTACCAGATCATGTCAAAGCTAAATTACTAGATGCACCTCTTCAAAAAGATGTATTGTTTGGTGTTAAAGCTGAGGAGGTATTAAAGAAAATGGAGGAAAAGGCAAAATCAATGCAAACAGTGAAAGATTTCCTACAGGTACAACCTCCACGTTTCAGTAGAAATTGGCCTTCAAAAAATTGGTCCTTTCCAGCCACGGACAGACCCCAAAGAGGTAGATACAGGTGCCCGAGGGGTAGAGGGCAATCTCAAGGATCGTTTAGAGGCAGACAATGGCAAGCACCTACACAAAGAGGTGATGAGGATAGTTCACAGCCATTCAGAAAGCAGAACCAATGACTTTCCCCTTTGCATGCCAAGCAAGGCTCAAATGTCAGCACCTTTAGGCGGAAAACTGGCATTTTCGAAAAATTGGCATATTGTCACAAAAGACAAATGGATCCTGGACATTATAGACAGAGGCTACATATTCCACTTTCACACCCTTCCAAAAATGAGAGGCATGCCAAACCTGCCACACAATCAAAGGGCAGAGGCACAAAAACAAATTTCAGATCTCATGGACATGAAAGCTATTCAAGAGGTACCTGCACAAGAACAGGGTCAAGGTTTTTACTCCAGACTATTCCTGGTACCAAGGAAGGGCAAAGATTGGAGACCTATTTTGGACCTATCCATCCTAAACCCATTTTTACTCGTGCCAAAATTCAAGATGCTCACATTACAGCAGCTTCTTCCCATGCTGGGCAAGGAGTCTTGGCTGGTAACATTGGACCTCAAGGAGGCATACCTGCATGTCCCAATCAGACAAGATTGCAGAAGATACCTCAGATTTCTTGCAGGTTCAATCCTTTATCAATTCTCTGCATTGCCCTTTGGCTTATTTACTGCACCCAGAGTATTCACGAAATGCCTGGCATCAGTAATTGCCTACTGCAGACTTCAAGGGATACAAATATACCCATATTTGGACGACTGCCTGATCCAAGCAGACAGCAAGCACATACTTCTGAAACATCTGGCGTTTGTAATAATGTTGTTGAATTCTCTGGGATACACAGTCAACAAAAAGAAATCAAGGCTAATACCCTCTCAAACAATAATTTTCCTGGGTGCCAGCTTGAATACAAATACCCAGATCGCCTACCTCACGCCAGAGAAACAAGGGCAACTAACTCAGTACTTCAGAAAACTGGCAACTTTCACCAGGCTGACTGCAAGGAAAATCCTGCAGGCTCTGGGATTCATGGCATCTTGCATTCTACTAATCCCATGTGCAAAGCTGCATATGAGGAAACTTCAATGGTACCTAAAAAACCTATGGTCTCAACACAGCCACAGTTTGGAAACAATAATACCACTGATTCCATGCCTTCAAAAGGAATTTCTGTGGTGGGCTCAAGCATGCCAAAGAAACACAGGTCTCCCATTCTGCAAGCCTCAAGCAAATCAAGTGATCACAACAGACACCTCGGACTACGCCTGGGGGGGCGCACATGACAGATCGGTGCATTCAGGGCAAATGGTCCCAAAAAGAAAAGCACCTACACATCAATCAAAAGGAAATGCTAGCAGTAATAAATGCTATTATAGCTTTCAAAGACCTACTGCATCCAGGCCAGCTATTGATAAGGACAGACAGCACCACAGTAATGTGGTACATAAACAGGGAGGAACCCATTCATACCCCCTATGCAGGCTAGCCATGTCTCTTTGGAACATGGCTCTGGAATTACAAATCGAACTTCAAGCACAGTACCTGCCAGGCAAGGAAAACACGCTGGCAGACAACCTAAGCAGAAATATGACAGATCCACACGAATGGAAGTTGCATCCTCAAGTTTTTACAAAGATAATTCAAGCATGGGGAAGGCCAGACATAGATCTCTTTGCCTCCCACAGAAATCACCAATTGGAAAAATTTTGCTCAAGGACCTTTCATCCACAGGCCTGGAAAGTGGACGCACTCTTTCAGTTGGACAACAATGACAGTTTATGCCTTTCCACCTCTTCCTCTGCTGCCCAAAGTTCTATTAAAAACCAGAGCAGACAGACCAAAGATGATTCTCATTGCTCCAGACTGGCCAAGACAACACTGGTACCCACTCCTGAGGAGTCTGACGCATTCCCCACCATGGATCCTGCCTCTAATGCCTCTTCTACTGACTCAGCACAACTTCAAAACTCTTCATAGTCAGCTGAAAACACTCAATCTAGCCGCATGGAAGATTCCTTAAATTCACAACAGACCCTACTCTCCAAAGAGGCGCAGGATGTCATTTTGGAGGCCAGAAGGCCTTCTACTAGAAAAGCTTACTCCGCAAAATGGAAACGGTTTTGTGCCTGGAATGGGAAAAAGGGTCAGAATCCTGGAATATTGAATTTACCTCAAATATTACAGTACCTAACTGAGATGCTAAGCAGTGGGCTTTCATTCTCCTCCATCAACATCCATGTCTCGGCCATTTCTGCAGAATACAACACTGATCCTCCTTTATTCTCTCACCCCCTCTTAAGACAGTTCCTCAGAGGGGCTAAGAATATAAAACCCCCAAGGAAACAACCAGTACCTGCTTGGGACCTCAATTTCATTGCAGGAAAACTGACCCTGCCTCCTTTTGAGCCAGCTGCTTCAACAGAACTGCAATATTTGTCATGGAAAACAGCCTTCCTTCTGGCTATCACCTCAGCTCGCAGGGTTTCGGAACCACAAGCCCTCATGGCTGTGCAGCCTTTCATCATTTTCCATCAGGACAGAGTTTCCTTACAAACCAATCCTTCCTTTATGCCAAAGGTAGTATCCAGGGTAGCCTTGAAATCAGGCTATCCACTTACCTACCTTTTACCCTAATCCTCAAAACAAAGGGGAGAGACTACATTCCTTGGACATTCACAGACAGCTGCGTTATTATTATAGCAATAACCCACGCCTGGGTGTGGGTAATACGGGATTTACCCACGGTTGTCGTGGTTTGGTCCCGAGGGACCAAACAAAGACAACCGGTAATCCCGCATTCCACACCCAGAAGTGGGTTATTGCTATTATACTATGACATTATTTAAGAAAAGAAACAATTACTTTTCTTAAATAATGGCATTGTATAATGCCTCTTTGCTGCCCTTCCGCAGCTGGCTGGCATCCGGCAGTTCTGATGTACTGCATGCCTCACGCAGTACATCAGAGTTGTGGCCAAAAGCAATGGAGAAAGCAAGATCTCCATTGCTTTTTACTGTTCGCTATGTTAAATGGGTTTAACATCAGGCAGCTTTAAATAAACAACGGAGATGTCCGTTGCTTATTTTAAAGCTGTCTCGCTATGTCAAACCCATTTAACATAGCGAAACAGTAACGGAGATCTTGCTTTCTCCGTTGCTTTTTAGAACCTGTCTCGCTATGTTAAATGGGTTTAACATAGCGAGACAGTTTTAAAATAAGCAACGGAGATCTCCGTTGCTTATTTTAGCTGTCTCTATGTTAAACCCATTTAACATAGCGAGACATCTAAAAGCAACGGAGAAAGCAAGATCTCCGTTGCTTTTTACTATTGTCGCTATGTTAAAGGAGTTTAACATAGCGAGACAGCTTTAAAAAAAGCAACGGAGATCTCCGTTGCTTTTTTTAAACCTGTGTCGCTATGTTAAACTCTTTTAACATAGCGAGACAGTGTTTTAAAAAAAGACTTGTACTAATGGAAAAAGTCTGGGCGACCGGACCTTTTTCCATTAGTATAAGTCAATTTACAACGTGCACACTGGCCAATCAGCGTGCACGTTTTGGAATATTAATGGGGGGTCATGGTATAATTGGACAGAAAGCCTTTCAGAAAATCAGAGCAACTCTGTGTCCTATGCTACAGGAGCTCAAGGGAAGCCTATTTCCAAACAGACAATCTCAAAATGGATAGCCCACTGCATACGCTTTTGTTACTCTCTTCACGGTAAAACTGTACCTGCAGGCATCAGATCTCACTCCACAAGGGCCACAGCTACCTCTGCAGCTTTCCTCAGGGGGGTTCCTACCAAAGATATTTTGGAAGCAGCCACTTGGAGTTCTGTACATACTTTCTCCAAGCACTATCACCTACCATTATACTCCATATCTAGAGCAGGCTTTGCCACTGCAGTCTTGCAGGGCATCCTGGCTCCTCCTAGTTCCACCTAGTGCCTACCACCCCTTTTTTAGCTTTGGGATTCTACCCATCTGTTATGACTGCAGCTGTATGCACGATGAACATAGTACAGTTTTGTACCTACCATAAATGTTAGATGTTCGAGTGCTAATACAGCTGCAGTCCAGGTTTCCCTCCCTCCTTCCCCTCTTGGGACAGGCCTAATGCCTAACACCTTCTCATACAACCTGATTGGGGTATTCTTTTATGGTGTATTTGCTTGCAACTACTGTTTTTTGATTATATTGCATTGCATTATTACATAAATTTATGTATTGCCTTCCTTCTGGGGGCACCTGACATCTGGGGCAAGAAAAACTGAAAAGAAAATGGCGTCGGCTGGTTCTTTTATACCCCTGTCGCACTGACGTCAGGGAAGAAGCGACGACATCCGACGCCTGACCTAGACTTTGGAATTTGGCCGACCGAGGACCCGCCTGACGGCAGGAAAACCCATCTGTTATGACATGCAGCTGTATTAGCACTCGAACATCTACATTTATGGTAGGTGCAAAACTGTACTTTTTATTTGAAGATGTCCTTCATGGATGCATCTGCAGTCATAACAACTGGGTTGTCCTGTCGTCAGGCAGCCCTTCAGTCGGCCGGATTCCAAAGTCCAGGTCCGGCTTCGGCTGATGTCGCACTTCACCCGACGTCATCTCTGTTGGTCTTCGGGTATAAAGGCATCAGCCGACGCCATTTTCCTCAGTCTTTCTTGCCGTGGCGCCAAGCAGAAGCTGTTCGCAAGTGCCGGTCGGTCGGATCCAGAGATTACTTCTACCGAATACTACTTGAAGACTTCTAAAGCTAAGTACCCCGTTGGGGACTCTTTCTTGCCTCAGCCGATGTCAGAAAAAGTTAATAATTGTTTAACCTGTGGGAAACAAATACCTCATAAGGATTTCCACTCTTACTGTCTGCCTTGTTTAGGCCCAGCCCACGACGTAGCAGCCTGTTCGGCCTGTGCTTCTTTCAACCGACGAACGCTTAGGCGTCGGTCGGAGTTTGCTGAACAGTTTTCGGTTCTGATTTTGCGTATATTATGCAGTCGGACCCTCCGACTACCCAAACTGCTAAAAACGCAAAGATAAAGACCGACACTCATGTCCGCGGTTTCTGCGAAACCATGGTTAAGCAAATCATGAGTGTCTCGGTTTCGGCGAAACCGAAAGCTGATCAAAATACAGCAGAATCTATCACTACCACTGAGGCCCCTGCTACTTCTCTTGAATCGGCCTCAGAAATTTTATCCACTACGGTGGTTGCCACTGACTTATCAGACACCATTCCCTTGGATGTGTCTACCCCAGCACGTGGTGCTGCTAGGCCTCCAGCAGCCATGTCCATTAAGGCCTTTGCCAGGGCCAAAGCAGCCAAAACTGCTAGAACAGTGCCTGCTAAACCCCTACAACACGGTCCTCTTCTAGTTCACAAATGCTTACCCTGGCAGAAGATTTAATTTCATTAATTAGGGGATCTCAGTCTCACCCAGACAGGGCCTCTCAGCCCCCAGAGAAGAGACCTAGGGCAGAGCCCCCCGAGCCTGTGTCCTCTGATGATTCTGCTGATGAATCAGACATAACAGACCAGCCAGAGGCTCCTTTCTCCAATTTTGAAGACTCAGATGCTGAAGAATCCATTCCAGCTGCCTCCCCACCAGAAGAATTTTCCTTTGGGGAAACCTTACATGCCATGCGAGAGCAGTTCCAATGGCAGCAGCAGGATTTCTCAGACTCCAGAAAAAGACTTAGAACCTTTCTGCACCTTCCACAACAAAGGCCCTTAGCTATACCTCATGTGCTCTCTGTAGTGGATGATGCCTTCAATGATGCCTGCTCTGCACCAGATTCTTTACCTCCAGCCCCTGCCAAACCAGACAGATTTTACAGGGTACCAGACACTCATCACCACCTTTACAAGGCCCCACTTGCAGACCCCGAAACTATATCCCAGGGTCCCAAGGCAGTAGCCGCGACCACAGCTAAAAACCGTATTCCTTCTGAAAGGGAAGCCAGGTCTTTAGACAGATGGGGCAAAAAGGTTTACTCTTCAGCTACTCTCTCAGCTAGAGCTTTAAACTGACAGTTTCACATGATACAATACCAAGAGTTTATGCTTGATCAGTTAACAAAAAAGCTATCCTCTGATGAATCAATTGATAAGAAATATGTATTAGAAATGGTAAATAACATACAACAGGTTAGTAACCATTCCTTAAAATGTGGCTATGATGCACTGGAGGCTTCATTTAGATCAGCCATGACTGGCACAGTGATAAGAAGGCATGCATGGCTAAAGGAACAAGCTTTACCAGATCATGTTAAAGCTAAGTTATTAGATGCTCCTATGGATAAGACCAGCTTGTTTGGTACACCTGCCCAGCAGGTAATGAAGAAAATGGAAGAAAAGGCAAAATCTGTTCAAACGGTTAAAGATTTCTTGCAGGTCCAACCCCCAAGGTTTAGCAGGAACTGGCCTGCCAAAAATTGGTCCTTTCCTGACTCCACAAGATCCCAAAGGGGCAGGAATAGACGTTCCAGAGGCAGAAACCAATCCAGAGGAGGTGCCTACAGAGGACGACAGTGGCAAGGTAACAACAGAGGCACAGACACAACCACTGCCACTACAACAACACAGCCACAGTGACTTAACTCTAAATCCGCCTACCAGGGAACAAATAACAGCTACATTAGGTGGCAAATTAACCTTATTTTCAAAGAACTGGCACTATATCACAAAAGACAAGTGGATTTTACAAACCATAGATCAAGGTTACCGGTTCCACTTCCACACCTTACCAGTCAAAAGAGGAATGCCAAATCTACCTCCAAATCAAAAAACAGAGGCTCTACAACAGATAATGCAGTTAGCAAACATGAGAGCTGTGGAAAGAGTGCCAAAAACAGAACAAGGAAAGGGATTCTACTCAAGACTATTCCTAGTTCCAAGAAAGGAAAAAAGTTGGAGACCTATTCTCGACCTGTCCACCTTAAATACATACATCATTGTCCCAAAATTCAAAATGCTGACCCTACAGCAACTTCTTCCCATGCTGGGCAAGGAGTGTTGGCTGGTAACTCTAGATCTCAAGGAGGCATACCTGCACGTCCCCATTCGACCAATCTGCAGAAGATACCTCAGATTTCTTGCAGGATCAGAGCACTATCAATTCTCAGCATTGCCCTTTGGCTTATCTACTGCGCCCAGAGTATTCACAAAATGCCTGGCATCAGTAATCGCCCACTGCAGACTACAGGGAATTCAAATTTACCCATACCTGGACGACTGCCTGCTACAAGGGGACAACAAAAGCAAGCTGACAACAGATTTACAAAGGGTCATTTACTTGCTACAAGCACTGGGATACACAGTCAATCTACAAAATCAAGGCTGATACCATCCCAGACAAGGACATTCTTGGGCGCGGAATTGGACACAGTAAAACAAATGGCTTTCCTAACTGCAGAAAAACAGAGAACTCCCTCTTTACTTCTTGGCACTAACAAAACAGAACAAGTTAACAGCAAGAAAAGTACTGCAGGCCTTGGGCTTCATGGCATCATGCATAATCTTGGTCCCACTTGCCAGACTACATATGAGAAAACTACAGTGGTACCTAAAGAATTTATGGTCCCAACACAGGCACAGCCTAGAAACAGAAATTCCACTAATTCCATGCTTAAAACAGGAGTTCCTATGGTGGGCTCAAGCATGCCAGTCAAACCCAGGGCTACCCTTTCGCAGATGTCAAGCAAGCCAGACCATCACAACAGACGCTTCAGACCTAGGATGGGGGGCCCACATGCTGGACAAATGCGTGCAAGGATTGTGGACGCAGGATCAACTTCACCTGCACATCAACCTAAAAGAAATGCTGGCAGTAAAACTGGCAATTCAAAACTTCAGACCATTTCTCAAAGAGGGCCAGTTGATGATAAGGACAGACAACACCACAGTCATGTGGTACATCAACAAACAGGGAGGCACCCATTCATACCCCCTATGCAGAATGACCTTGGAGCTGTGGAACCTGGCACTCAGCTACAACATCCAGTTACAGGCAATATTTGTACCGGGAAAAGAAAATACTCTAGCAGACATTCTAAGCAGAACCACATCGGATGCCCACGAATGGATGCTACATCCGGACATCTTCAAGACCATCTCAAAGAAATGGGGATTGCCTCAGATAGATCTATTTGCTTCCCCTCTCAATCACCAGCTCAAAAAGTTCTGCACAAGGACATTCCACCCACTAGCATGGAAAGTGGATTCGCTCTCCTTCAGCTGGAAAGGCCTAACAGCATATGCATTCCCACCTCTTCCCTTGATACACAAGGTATTACTAAAAATCAAGGAAGAACGTCCAAGGATAATCCTAATAGCTCCAAACTGGCCAAGACAACACTGGTACCCACTGCTGAGGAGCATGTCTCAGAACAATATGTGGCCAATACCCTGATGCCTTTGATGTTAACTCAGAACAACTACAGCATCATGCATCCAAACCTCAAAACGTTGCAACTGACTGCATGGAACATCACATAGCAGCAGCTGATCCAGAACTTTCCCAAAGAGTTAAAGACATTATTCTTGAAGCCCGCAGACCTTCAACAAGAAGGAACTATGCAGGAAAATGGAAAAGGTTTGTCATTTGGAGTACTGAAAGAGGAAAAGATGTGTCAAACATAGATATGCCTAACATTCTGGAGTATCTGGCAGAACTTCTACATTCAGGCCTGTCCTACTCCTCCATCAAGATACATGCATCAGCTATATCAGCAGAATACAGCTTTGATCCACCTGTTTTTCACACCCATTACTCAGACAGTTCCTCAGAGGAATCAAGAATGTAAAACCTCCAAGGAAACCACCATTACCAGCTTGGGACTTGAACTTTGTGCTAGAAAAATTGACACTATCACCCTTTGAGCCAGCAGCAACAGCAGACCTACAGCATCTATCGTGGAAAACCGCCTTCCTACTGGCAATAACCTCAGCCAGGAGGGTTTCTGAACTCCAGGCCCTAATGGCAGTACAACCCTTCCTAATCTTCCATCAAGATAGTGTCCATGAGGACTAATCCTACATTTATGCCTAAGGTGGTATCCAGAGTGTCTTTAAACCAGGCAATCCACCTACCTACCTTCTTTCCCAACCCACAAAACAGAGGGGAAAGAATACTGCATACCTTGGATGTACATAGACAGCTACGCTACTACCTGGACAGAACAAAAAGTAGCAGAAAAACTGATCAGCTTTTTGTAGCCTATGCAACAGGAAGGGAAGGAAAAGCTATTTCCAAACAGACAATCTCCAAATGGATAGGAAATTGCATACGATTCTGTTACATGGAAAACCAATTCCACAGAACATAAGACCTCATTCTACAAGGGCAACAGCCACTACCACAGCCTTTTTACGAGGAGTGGCAACCAAAGACATTATTGAGGCGGCTACTTGGACCTCCGTGCATACATTTGCCAAGCATTATAATTTGCCTCTATATTCCAGATCCCGAGCAGGGTTTGCCACTGCTGTACTGCAAGGGATCCTAAACACACCATAATCTAGTTTCTTCCTCCTCCCCTAGTTGGCTATGGTATTCTACCCAGTTGTTATGACTGCAGATGCATCCATGAAGGACATAGTACAGTTTTGTACCTACCATAAATGTAGATGTCCGAACTGGATAGCATCTGCAGCCAGGATTACCCTCCCTCCTTCCCCTCTGTGGTACTCCTAGGGTGTTTACCCTCCTAATAGCTAGCTGGTGGGGGGGAGTCTTTTATGGTGTATTTGTTGTATATATGTACATACATGCTTATTTTTTGTGTTTACCACTATCTTTTTGGAAACATTGGCATTTATCCAAAATTTTTAGCCTTCGAGGGCTACTGGCATCTGGGGCAAGAAACACTGAGGAAAATGGCGTCGGCTGATGCCTTTATACCCGAAGACCAACAGAGATGACGTCGGGTGAAGTGCGACATCAGCGAAGCGGACCCGACTTTGGAATCCGGCCGACTGAAGGGCTGCCTGACGACAGGACAACCCAGTTGTTATGACTGCAGATGCTATCCAGTTCGGACATCTACATTTATGGTAGGTACAAAACTGTACTTTCTTGACCTGGAAAACTGTCTTGGTTATTGCTCTGATCTCTGCTTGAAGGGTATCAGAGTTGCAGGCTCTTATGGTGTGTTTACCATATCTAATTTTCCACAAGGGTATTATTTCTGTTGCAACCAATTCTTTATCTGTACTGAAAGTGATAGAGTTTACCTTAAGCCAAACTGGCCATCTTAGTCGTCTTTTCAGAACCTAAAATTGAGCAAGAAAGGATACTTCAAACCTTAGTTATCTATAAACCACTTTGATACTAACTTGATAGAATAAACTTCTGATCAGTTCATTTCTTTTGAAGTTATGAAAAAAATGACAACTAGTATCAAAACAGACCATTTCTAAGTGGTTATCCCATGGTAATGTTTTGTATTGCATCTACAGCAGTATTCCAGACAGGATCAAGGTTTATTCTGCTAGGGTCCTGGCTTCATCTGTGACTTTTTGGAATGGGAATGATTCCAGAGGTTTTCTAGAAGCAGCAGCTTTGTTCACTGCATACTTTGGCAAACCACTCTAAACTAGATTTCTTTTCCAGGTCTAAAATAGGCTTTGCTAGGACGATTTAGCCCCTGTTGCTCCTGAAACCTCATCCTTCCTGCTTCCAGACTTTTTAAGCTATGATAAAAGAACATAGCATAGCAGTAGATGTTTGATAACTGCTGCAACAGCAACTCCCTCCTTCCCCTTTATTTTAATGTTTTTTATACCAGGGTGTGTACACTTAATTTTTATTTTCCTCTCAGGGCTCTAGCCTCCCTCAATCTCTCTCTTGGCATAAAGGTCCCAAGGGCTTTGTGGGCAGACCTGGATTAGTCAACTCTGCTTGAGCTGACCAACTGTTTGGACGCATGTAAGGTGCCTTGAAGGTTTGGAAGCTGCCCTGCTGTTGTAGCCTTGGCAGGATGTAACCCATGTAGCTTAGGCTAGTGCAACAGTGACCATTTGAACATCTTCTATCATGGTAAGTTTACTTGATTAATTAGATTTTCCTTATTTTCTCTCTCTCTAATGGAGGCATAAGCCAAATCAGTGAAAGCTGTTAATTCGTTGACAAGCACCTTCATTTTACACTTTCTCTGAAGAAGAGTTAATTGCAGGGAGACTGGGCAATGTAGTTAAGTTTTCTCCAAGTAGAAGGGGACTTGCAGATGCATACCTCCTTTGAAAGTGAATTGCTGACAGTATTATATTTTGTCATCAGGCACAAAACAGCCCACTGGAATATGCGGTTTTCAAAGGCATTTCACCAAGTGATTTCATTCATATGTGTCTGCTACACAAAATTCTCTGAAGAATTAGTTTGCCGTGCCGTTGCCTTTTTGCCTGCCTCACTTTGTATTGTACTTCTGTTTCTTTCCCCATTTACCCACTACAGAAGGTCTTTGAAGTCAAGTAACAGGTACACACTCTTGTCAGTTGATTTGTGAAGAAGCCTTCTGCATTGAATTCTTACTACTCTCCCAGCCTTCTGCCTGTAAAGAGCATGGATGGGTTTTACTTTTAGAACTACAGTAGCTTTATATATTACTGTTATTCTTTCAGTCTTTCAGCAGTTGATGTGTGATAGTTGCCCACTGGAGAAGGCTTCCTCATAGATCAGCTGGTTTGGTGAGCACATATCTGTTAAAGTGCAGGTGGTCAGTGGTACATGCAGTCTTCATCTTAAAAGAATAAGAGATGGAGCTCTAAAGTTAGTAATAATTTATAAAACTTCCAATAATTAATTTACTCTGCACATTGCATGACAAGAATGATAAACCTCCAACCCCATCTTACTGTTGTGGCTACATTTTTATTTTCTTGCTCTAGTTTGTAGATATTTTTGGTAGTTTGAAATTAAATATAACATTTTGTGTCATTGTACAAGTGTCAGTGCCTGGTTGAATTCCTGTAACTGTTTAGTCATGACACAAGTTCAGTTTAATATTTAGTAAAAATGGGGAAAATCGCCTTAATTATAGTAAATGGAAGTTTTATATATTTACAGTTCTGAAGTGACTTCAATTCTTCAGGATGCCCCTGCCTGTTGCCTGCCTTTGTTCAAGCTAACCGAAATTTATGAGAAGAAGTAAGTATGCTAGTTTTCTGCATCAGTATTTTGTTCAATTTTTGTGTATATTTTAATCACCCAGGTCCAAATCGCTACATTAGAAATGCTCAGTTGTAAATACTGAGAAATGCACAAAACTACAGACCTGCATGTGTAATTAAGACAGGATAATGAAAAACACATACAGCTTACTTTAATGGATAACAGTGCATGTATTATCAGGTTACACTTCATATGTTAACTCCGTAGAACTAGTGGTGTCACATCAGGAGGTGTAGTAAATTGCACAGACAGTGAAAGTGGTGTGTGCTCATTGAGGTGTGTACTCCAACTGAATTATTTAGAATTTACATATTACTTCCTGGAAATCAAAATGATTTTCAGTACTTGGATTATAAAACTCACTACTTCCCTAAGTATTTAAGTATACTCATACATCAAAACTAAACCTTAAATAAGCAAGTCTATCACTTCGCTGCTTAGAATAGTGTAGAAAATGATTTAAATAGATGGTCAAAGTTAACATTTTCATTTCTTTCCAAAGACTCTTTAATAAAGATGAATATCTTTCCCAAAGTTTTATTTTGTGTCCTCTTTTCAAAAATGAACTTTGCATTTCTTCAGAGCATTAATCTTTTTGCTCAACAGGTTTCCTTGATCACCCAAATCTGTTAGGATTTCCCGTGCTAAACTAGTCACCCCCAAAATTTCAGAGATCTAAACCTCTGTGATTTCCTAAATATTATCTAATCATTAACTCCCAGATTAATCAGAATCCTTGAATGTCCATCTTCAACAAACTCCTGGCTTCCAATATGGATAAATATCTGGTTATAATCTCAAAAGCATTCAGTGTAATCCTAGGGATATTCCTTTTCTCTCTGTCACCAGTAGAGTTCAAATCGCAGAAAAAAATAATGGACTAATTGTGAATTTAGTTAGCTTATTTCAAAAACTAACAAAATTACTAAAACTGAAGCAAACAACCTTCTTCAAGTGATTCATTTAAACCTAGCATTAAACTAAGTAAGAAGGTGTTGGAGTTATCATACATGATTGTCTTCTCTCATTACTCCTCTCTTGTTGACTTAAGAATTTCACTAAAGCTGCCTAAAGGATGTCTACCTCTATTAAATCTACTAGTGTATGAAGATAAAATTCCGCTTCAAACAAGAAGACTTAAAAAGATAAAAGTTGGTATATGATGTATGGTCCTCCATCAGCTCTGTTAAACATGTATCTACTTCTCTGAAGTGCAGGCCAACACAGAAGGTCTTTGGCTAACCAAGTTAGCGGATGACTGCAGACTAGGAGCCATAATCGAAACTCTTAACGATGTGGACAAACTACAAAAGGACCTCACTGAGACAGATATCTGGTGTCAAAGCCATGGCCTGAAGCTCAATGCCAAAAAGTGTATTGTCATCCCCTTAGGTAAAAACTCTGTACCCATGAACTGCAACATAGCTGGTAGTCTACTTAATGCCAAAAATGTGATGAGACCGTGGGACACAGGTGGACAGTAGTCTCTCCTTTGATAATCACATCGCCACAGTGGTCAGGAAATCCTTCTACGTGGCTCATCTCATCACAAAAGGATTCTCATCCAGAAAAAAAGAGGTCATTGTTCCCCTCTACTCATCACTCATTAGACCTATTATAGAGTACAACGCCCCTTTTGGTATGTACCTCAGAAGACATCTACAACAACTGGAAAGACCACAGAAATACCTCACAAAGAGGATTACTGGCCTCAAACAGATGCCCTATGCAGACAGTCTCAAAAAACTACAGCTTTAGTCCATCGCATATCGCTTACTCAGGGGCGATCTCTGCCTAACATACAAAGATATGTCAAACCCAGAGCTGTTGGACATGCTCCACTTAAAGAAATCCCAATCCCTTTGAGCTACACACTCTAGGGACCTAAACCTTGTCACCACGATAAACAGAACATGTTGGAGGGATAGATTCCTGTCCCAGAGACTTCCCATACTCTGGAACAGACTACCTATCTATGTCAAACAAAGCTCCTCATTAGCACTCTTCAAGAAAAATCTTGATGATTGGATGGGAAATAGGAAATTCACCCTGGGGATCACTTCTGTGGCTCTGCACGACAGGGGCTCAGGAAAATAATTTTCTTGGGTGGCGAAAAGCCAGGGTTCATTTTTTGGCTAGGCTTGTATGGGCCCTAGGGCCAATAGCCTAGTTACCTACCTATGAACCTATGTATCTAAAACTTGTATTATAATAAATTGTTCACAACATAAATCTTTCCACTTTCTGTATTGTCTAAATCTAGACTTTTTCCATGCATTAGGAGAATATCCAAAACCAAATTTTCCCTACAAGTTTGTAATTGTACTTTTTTCAAAATTGTATCGTACACAGTTTACTTGTAATGCTTACATACTCCAGCAAAAAAAAAAAAAAAAAAAGTCTTCCCTTAATCCTCCTCCTCCTCCTCCTCCTCCAGAGCTGTCTGTGGAGAATTAAATTTCACAACTTAACCTTTTTACATACCTTTTGGCTGTGTAAATTTATTGCAGGGCTATGGTACACAGTTCCAACCACTATCCTGGCAATTTGCCATATTTGTACATTGTGCCAACAAATCTAAATAAAAACTATCTTGGATTTCCTGTCACTTTTTTTTTTTAATTCTCTTTTACTAAGATGTGGTCTAAGCTTTGATTTCTAAACTGGACAAATTTTATCTGCATAGTTATTGAACATATCAAAACAGTTAATTTCTTAACCAAACCTCGAAAATAAACTCCATGGATAAGTTGTGATGCTCCTCTAAAATTGTATGTAAATGTGTCCCCCTCTCGTATATCAATTTAAGGAGTCTATTCCTCTTCTACATTTCCTTCAATATTCAATTCTGCAGTTTATCATTTCCATTATAGCTCTATTTCTTTTAAGCTTATTTTAAAATGAAACTTTACATTGTAGATGTCCTTCTGTTCCTATGTTGCAGTATTGTAGGTGTGGGATTTCCTGCCCTCAGGCGACTCTTACGTTGGCTTCTATACAGACGCTTCAGCTTGGCACACACACTACAGCAACAAAGCTGAAGCTTTTGTGTAGAAGCCGATGCACGCTTCACCTGAGGGCCGGAAATACCACACCTACAATACTGCAACATGGAAGAGGAGGACATCTATGGTTATGGTAAGATTTTACATAACTATTCTTTTCTTTTGATCCATAAGTTTATTTTATATTTTAATTCTCATTCTTTAATAAAAGTTGTGTATTCGCACAAACGTGTATGAATATATATATATATATATATATATCTACACACACGTATAGATATATGTATGCGTGCACACAGAAAAAGTTTGAGAGTAGTTGTCAAGTTTTCTTTTTTATTAAGTATTGTTTTTAAGAGTTTACAAAATATTTTACTGCAACCTGTTATCTTAACATTAGAAACAATGTTAGAGAATTTCTATGTCATGACATGCAGATCACTGTTTCTGGCTTATTAGCATTAAGACTGTACGCCTCTCATCTAGGCTCCTATTTTTTAAATAATTTAGATCTGTGAGGTAGAGTGATATTCTAAAACTGTCCTAAATGTTACACCTTACATTTTGTGAGCTGTAATCATAGGTTCATAGGTAGGTACTAGGCTATTGGCCCTAGGGCCTATATAAGCCTAGCCAGAAAGGTACCCTGGCTTTCGCCACCCAAGAAAATAATTTTCCTGTGCCCCAGTCGAGCACAGCCTAGAAGTGATCTCCGGGGTGAATTTCCTATCTCCCATCCAATCATCAAGATTTTTCTTGAAGAGTGCTAATTGAGGAGCTTTGTTTGCTATAGATTGGTTCCGGAGTATGGGAAGTCTCTGGGACAGGAATCTATCCCTCCAGCATGTTCTGTTTATTGTGGTGACAAGGTTTTAGGTCCCTAGACTGTGTAGCTTGGAAGGATTGGGATTTCTTTAAGTGGAGCATGTCCAACAGCTCTGGGTTTGACATAGCTTTATACGTTAGGCAGAGATCGCCTATGAGTAGGCGATATGCTACGGAGTAAAGCTGGAGTTTTTTGAGACGGTCTGCGTAGAGCATCTGTTTGAGGCAGGTAATCCTCTTTGTGAGGTATTTCTGCAGCCTTTTCAGTTGTTGATGTCTTGTGAGGTACATACCAAAGGGGCACTGTATTCTATAATGGGTCTGAGTAGAGGCGAACAATGAACTCTCTTTTCCTAGAAGAGAAACCTTTTGTGATGAGGTGTGCCACGTAGAAGGATTTCTTGACTACTGTGGTGATGTGATTATCAAAGGAGAGACTACTGTCCACCTGTGTCCCAAGGTCTCTTATCACACTTTCGGTGTTAAGTATACTACCGCCTATGTGGTAGTTCATGGGTACAGAGTTTTTAGCAAAAGGGATGACCATGCACTTTTTGGCTTTGAGCTTGAGGCCATGGCTTTGACACCAGGCATCTGTCTCAGTGAGGCCTTTTTGTAGGATGTCCACATAGTTAGGAGTTTTGATTATGGCTCCTAGTTTGCAGTCAAAATAATCAAAGTTAATCTTGATACTACTCAGTAGAAGATTCATGTGTGTGTCTGATGTTCTTCATCTCACATTGCTGCAGTCATAACCTGTGGGTAGTCCGCTGTCCTCGGTCGGCCCGAATACCAAAGAGTTAGGCTGGCGTCGGTCATGGTCGCTCAGATCTGACGTCAGTACGCCGAGGTATTAAAGCGCATGACCGACGTTATATCCTCAGTCTTTCTTGCCGCATGGTCCGAAGCAGAAGCAGCGTTTGCAAGTGCCGTTCGGCGTTCTGAAATTTTCGTATTCTGAGTTTCAGACCGAAAACCAAGTTGGGCTAAGTACCCCGTTGGTGAACATTTTTGTCTTTTCTTGCCTCAGTTAAATCCGGATGTCAGAAAAAGTGAATAATTGTATTTTTTGTGGGAAACAGATACCTCATAGGGATTACCACTCTCTCTCTGTATTCCTTGTTTGGGGCCTGAGCACGACGTAGTCGGGTGTCGCTTTTGTGCTAGATTTAATAAGCGCACCATTAAATGTAGGTTAGATTGCGCTAGGCTGGTCTTCGGTAAGCGGTGTAATTACAATATGCCGTCGGATCCTCCGACGCCCCCTACCACTAATTAGCGCAAGGAAAAATAGTTAAAGTCCAAGCAGGATGAGTCGTCCGTTCCGGACGCCGGTTCTTTAGAAACTACGGTGGAATCTGTGGATCCAGCCGAGATTTCAGCTGAGTCTCAGGGGGAGCCGTTAATTTTATAAGATGTGGCCTCTCAGGAGTCGGGTCAGGCTGAGGGGGCGCCTCAGGTTGCTGTACTCCCTTCTTTGCATAAGGTGGTTAGGCCTTCCCCTTCTGTCTCTAAGGTACCTTCCAAGGTCAGGCCTGGTTTGTCTTCCTCTGGTGTCATTCCTAGTTCTGCAGGTTCTGTACCTAGAAAACACATGCTTAAAATGGCAGAAGATTTGATTACCTTAATCAGAGGTTCTATGCCCCCCCCTGATAAGAGGCCTAGGGTGGAGCCAGAGGTGGAAGGTTTGGAACATTCTTCAGATTACTCAGAGTCTTCGGCTGAAGACATTCAGGATTTTCCTCCTTATTCTGATTCAGACGCAGAGGATTCTAGTCCTTCTGCTTCTCCTCCAGAGGATTTTTCTTTTTCAGAAACCCTGCATTCTATGAGGGAGCATTTTAAATGGGAAGGTCAGGATTTCTCAGATTCCCGAAAGAGGCTTAGGGAATTTTTGTTTTTACCACAGCATAGGACCTTGGCTATACCTCCTGTTTTGGATGTTGTCCAGGATGTTTTCTCTGAAGCTTCCCTTAATCCAGACTCTCTGCCTCCTGCACTGGTTAAACCAGATAGGTATTACAGAGTGCCAGAGGCTCATAAATATCTGTATAAGAGTCCAAGGGCTGACCCAGAAACTATTAGCCAGGGTCCTAAGGGTGTCAGGGCTTCTGTTGTAAAGAATCCAGTTCCTATGGATAAAGATTCTAGAGCTTTGGATAGGTGGGGTAAAAAAGTGTATACCTCTTCCACTCTAGCAATGAGGGCTTTGAATTGCCAGTTTCATATGTTGAAGTACCAGAATTTTCTCCTTACTCAGTTAAAGTCTAAGGTAGATGCTTTGGCAGAGGGCATAGACTGTAAGGAATTACAGGATTTGGTTCATGCCTCTGATCAGGTGGGTAAGCATTCTTTGCAGTGTGGTTTTGATGCTTTACAGGCTTCTTCCAGGGTGGCTGCCACTGGATCAGTTATTCGTAGGCACGCATGGCTTAAGGATCAGAACTTGTCAGAGCATGTTAAAGCTCGAATTTTAGATGCTCCTCTTCAGTCTGAAGTTTTGTTTGGTTCTCCTGTGGAGTCATTCTTGAAGAAAATGGAAGACAAAGCTAAGTCTATGCAGACTGTTAAGGATTTTTTGCAGGTACAGCCCCCTAAGTTTAGCAGAAATTGGCCTACTAAGGGATGGGCTTACCCTTCTTCAGATTTGCAGTCTAGGGGCAGATCTAGACGTGGTAGGGGCAGAGCTCAGGGTTCTTTCAGGCCTAGAACGTGGAGTTCCCCTGCACAATCTACAGGTGAGGGCAGGGGCCAGTCCTTTCGTAAACAGACCCAATGACCTGCATCTTCAGCTGCCAGATCCTTCCTGTCTGGCAGCTCCTCTGGGAGGAAAGTTGGCACTTTTCAGACAAAATTGGCTTTTAGTCACCCAGGACAAATGGGTGTTGGACATTATAGACCGAGGCTACAAGTTTTATTTCCACACATTGCCTCCTTTCAAAGGCATGCCAGACGTTCCTCCTCAGCAAAGGGTGGAGGCTCACAAACAGATTTCTTTACTTCTTCAAATGGGGGCTATACAGCAGGTCCCTCTGTCAGAAGTGGGCCTAGGATTTTATTCTCGCCTGTTTCTTGTACCAAAGAAAGGGAACACTTGGAGGCCAATTTTGGATCTATCTATCCTCAACACATACCTGGACATTCCAAAATTCAAAATGTTGACTTTGCAACAACTTCTGCCTCTGTTGGGCAAAGATCACTGGATGGTAACTCTGGATCTCAAAGAGGCTTATCTTCATATTCCTATCAAGCCCAGTTGCAGGAGATTCCTGCGTTGGCTGGGACTTTACATTATCAGTTCTCTGCATTGCCCTTTGGCTTATCTACTGCGCCCAGGGTATTCACAAAGGTTCTGGCTCCGGTGATAGCCTTCTTAAGGTTAAGAGGAATACAAATTTATCCTTATTTGGACGATTGCCTGATTCTTGCTCAAGACAAAGACAAGCTACTTCACCATCTACAGTATGTTATGGCAGTGTTAAGGTGCCTAGGGTATTCTGTGAACGAAACAAAGTCCAGTCTAGTACCCTCTCAGGACGTGTGCTTTCTGGGTGTGAGACTGAATACAGCCTCTCAGATGGCTTTTTTGACCCCGGACAAGCAAAGAAATCTTACACTTTACTTCCAACAATTGTCTCTACGGTCCAGGCTGACTGCAAGGACAGTCCTTCAAGCCTTGGGGTTCATGGCATCTTGTATTCTGGTGCTTCCCAATGCCAAACTGCATATGAGGAAGCTACAATGGTATCTCAAAAGTGTATGGACTCAACACTGCCACGATTTGGACACTGTCATTCAGATACCTTGCATTCAAAAGGAATTTTTGTGGTGGGCTCAGGAATGTCACCTAAACAAGGGACTCTCTGTGACCCGACCAGAGGCGAGTCAGATCTTAACGACAGATGCCTCGGACAAGGCTTGGGGAGCACACCTCAATGGAAAATGGGTTCAAGACACGTGGCCTGCCAGACTTCAACATTTGCATATCAACTTGAAGGAGATGTTAGCAGTCCAATTTGCATTAATGGCTTTCAAGGATCTTCTTCACCCAGGACAAGTGTTGATTCAAACAGACAACACAACTGTCATGTGGTACATCAACAAGCAAGGGGGAACCCATTCGTACCCTCTTTGCAGGCAAGCTATGATTTTGTGGGAGACTGCTCTCAGTTTGCATCTCACTCTTCAGGCAAGGTTTCTGCCAGGAGCACAGAACTCCTTAGCAGATGTTTTGAGCAGACAGATGGTGGATCCCCACGAGTGGAAGTTGGATCCTCATGTATTTCGACAGTTGACAGTGATTTGGGGGACTCCAGACATAGATCTGTTCGCTTCTCCACTAAATTTCCAGTTGCCAAAGTTTTGCACAAAGATGTTTCATCCAAAAGCTTGGAAAGTGGATGCTCTATCATTCATTTGGAACAATCTTCATGTCTATGCCTTTCCTCCTCTGCCTCTCCTTCCCAAGGTGCTCTTGAAGGTCAGACAGGACAGGCCCTCCATGATTCTAATAGCTCCAGATTGGCCACGGCAGCACTGGTACCCTCTGCTGAGGAGTTTAGTACGGGAGCCTCCTTGGCCTCTGCCATCAATTCCACACCTTTTGTCCCAGGCAAGCAATCATTTCCTCAATATCAGGATACTGTCCCTGCATCTGACAGCCTGGCATATTCTGTTCTAGAACCTGGAGGGTCACAGCTTCCTCAACAAGTTTTGAATGTCATTTTGGAGGCCAGAAGGCCTAGTACAAGGAAAGTTTATGCTGATAAATGGAGGAGATTTTTTATTTGGAGCAAAGCAAAGAGCTTTGATGTTTCAGGGCCTAATTTGAGTGTTTCACTTCAGTACCTTACAGAATTATTAGACAAGGGTTTGTCTTTCTCCTCTGTAAAAGTTCATGCTGCAGCCATTTCTGCTCACTATGACTGTGACCCACCATTATTCTCTCATCCTTTGTTTAAGCAATTTCTTAGAGAGGCAAAGAACATAAGACCACCCCGTAGAGCTCCTACTCCTTCCTGGGATCTCAATTTTGTGTTGGAAAAACTCACTTTACCTCCTTTTGAACCTGCAGCTACATCTGAGTTAAAGTTTTTGTCTTGGAAGACTGCTTTTTTGTTGGCCATTACGTCTGCTAGAAGGGTATCTGAATTACAGGCTCTAATGGCAGTTGAACCCTTCCTGATTTTTCATAAGGATAGGGTATCCCTGCGTACTAACCCTACTTTTATGCCTAAAGTGGTTTCAAATGTGGCCTTGAACCAATCTATTCATTTGCCTACATTTTATGCTGATCCCCAAAATAAAGGGGAGAAAATTTTACACACTTTGGATATTCACAGGCAGTTGCGTTATTTGAGCAGAACTAAAGGGTTCAGACAGTCTCAACAGTTATTTGTTTCTTTTGCTTTGGGCTCTCAGGGGAAACCTGTTTCAAAACAAACTATTTCTAAGTGGATTGGCCATTGTATTGCTTTTTGTTATTCTCATCATGGTAAGGAGATTCCGGCTGGAATCAGACCTCATTCCACTAGGGCTACTGCCACTTCTACTGCTTTTTTAAGGGGTGTAGCTACTAAAGATATTTTGGAAGCAGCTACTTGGAGTTCAGTGCACACTTTTTCTAAACATTACCATCTCCCTCTTTATTTCAAATCTAGGGCTGGGTTTGCCACTGCAGTTTTACAGGGCATGTTAGCAGCTCCCAATGCTTTATGATTTTGCCAACCTCCCTTTACCTTTGCTTTGGGATTCTACCCACAGGTTATGACTGCAGCAATGTGAGATGAAGAACATAGTACAGTTTTGTACCTACCATAAATGTAGATGTTCGAAGATCCACATTGCTGCAGTCCAATTTACCCTCCCTCCTTCCCCTCTGTAGTTTGGAGTGGTTGTGTGGTTTGGGTTGTAAATATTGTTTGTACATGGGTTTTGGAGGTTTTCTGTTTTTGGCTATGGCTTTTCTTTTTAGGGCCTTCTGACATCTGGGGCAAGAAAGACTGAGGATATGACGTCGGTCATGCGCTTTAATACCTCGGCGTACTGACATCAGATCTGAGCGACCATGACCGACGCCAGCCTAACTCTTTGGTATTCGGGCCGACCGAGGACAGCGGACTACCCACAGGTTATGACTGCAGCAATGTGGATCTTCGAACATCTACATTTATGGTAGGTACAAAACTGTACTTTTTGTTTAGTGGTTTGCCGAATCCTAAGTATTTAACTAGATTTACACTAGACATCTATCTGTTTTATTTTTTTTGGGACAGCTCTCGTTACATTACAGGTTCATATTTCACAAAATCTGCCTGCAGATCCTATCAGTTTTTAAATTTTCCTCACTATTGGCAACCAAACTGTTCATGACACTTCTGGTTAGTCCTTTTCTTGGAACTTGAGCTTCAACATATGTATTTTATGCAGATTTCTGTGATAAACTTGTTTATTTTATAGATGTGTCCATAAGTATCCACAGAATTCTCACAAAGTATAACCAGTGACAGTTTAATATTTATTCAGACACTCAAAAAAAAATACAGGTTTCCTCTTGTAAGTTTAGAGTTAATTAGAATCGGATTGATTTGTTCCATCTCTTTTAAATATCAAAATGTCATTATCACATGACTATCATTATAGTAATAAAAATCATCCCCATTATAAACACATGTATATTCCCATTAGAAGTACATAAATACACACAGCAGTAATTACTAAATCTCACATTTAATATTTCTTTTAAAATAAGGCAAAACAATTTAGGGCTTACTTATATTTGTATTTTAACTGTGTACATTTATATTCTCATTTAGTCCAGGAGAAACCGTAACATTAGTTAACTACCACAGCAATTCTGTATGTATATTCAAGCTTATTCTTCTAATCTCCACTTCTGCTAGAGATGTTGATCTTTTTCCAGTACTGAAAACCTAAGCAATCCACAGAATGCTTAGCCAAAGCATCCCTTTTTCCGTTATTAAAATAAACACATTGATAAATTATCTTCAAGACAAGTTCTGTTTTTCCAAAATCAAATTACGCTCACAAGATAAACCACTTCAGAATAATTAGCTTCAGTTTTCTCCTCATAGTTCAGTGTGAGCAAAACCCCAGATTGTTTTTTGATTTTACAGTTATCTGACTGTGGGATAATTATAGAAACAATATTTAAAAGTTTGGGAGGTTCTTATTAATTCTAGCTTTGCCATAAGATGTTACTGGCTCATGTCCAACTTAAGTCTTTCTGTTAGAGGTTATTGGATCATGTCTAAACATCATAATGAAGAAATTTTAATGTTGAAGTATGTTGGAGAAGAGAGAATATGTGGGGGCAGATAATAGCTGAGAAAATGTTGATTTTGTTTGCTGTGCCAATACATACATGAAGAGGAAATAGAAATATCTTTGGCCACATTAATAAGTGGAGAAGTTAAAGGGAATCTTAATTGTAATTCTTTTAAAGTGGTTTATCTTGCATGTTGTAAGATGTTTTGTGCATTTTATATTTAAAAATGGAGCTTGCCTTAAGGGAATAAAATCAACATTTATTCAGTAAGGAAAAAGGATGTCTTGAATACTTTGGCCAAATGTGCTATGGTTTACTTGCGTTTCAAGGGTTTTAGGTTTTCAGTATTGGGAAAGATTGACACGTCCATTAGAGATGGAAATTGGAAGAATAAAATTGAATCTACTGAGTTATTGTGGCAGTTAGGAGCTAATGCCACAGTTTCCCCTGGACTAAATGAAAATGACATACACAGTTTGATAAAATACAGATTGGGTAAGATCTAATTTGCTTGTGCATTGTTTTCCAATAAATACTCAGTTGTGTAATTTAGTAATTGCTGTCATTTGTATTTATATTTCTAATTAGGGAACATATGAGGGGAAAGAGAAATTTTAATGGAATATCACATGATGGTATTTTAATAGTTAAATGAGTTGCAAATCATCAGTGAGGTTCTGAAGTAGCTGACGAAAAAGCTTAACTTTTTTTGTGTGTGTGTTTGAATAAATATTAAGCTGTCACTAGATATTAGTCAGCATGGATTTCTATGGATAGTTTTGGGCTTTTTTTTTTAGTGCTTTTGGTCTATCGTCTTCTGCATTTGGTGTATTTTCAAATTATTTTATACAGATGTCTGATCAGTCTCACCAGGTCATTATGAGGCACACTTGCCTTTGGTGCTAGAGGGTCAGAAGGCTGTGGGTTTTGTTTCTACCCCCAGGTAGCTGGATTAATTCCCAAAGTTGGTTCTGCAGTGTAGCATAAGCGGTAGAGGGGGGCTGCACTCCTGAGTGTGTTGTACAGTGGAAGTTGTGTTAAACCGAGGCCCCATCTGCCAGTGTTGGTCATAGCTCAGGTGGATGTAAAAGATCAAATAGAACTTGATGAAAGAAGAGTAAGGGGAGTTCTCCTGACTAAATTTCCCAGTCAATAACCACATTGAGTTTCCCTGAAAAGAAGCCATTGGCCTTATGGGACTAATGTGGTCAACAAAAGTATACACAAAAAATATACAACTGTATAGTGTTCCATTTTTCCTATGGAAATCATTGGATCCCTGCATTATAATTCTATTCCCTGGATTATGCAGAACACTTGTAGTAGTTCTTAATACTAGAAGACATCTGCCACAAAAGACCTGATGTCTTACTTCCAGAGCTCAACATCATTTTGCTATCAGACCTGGCAGACACCCTTCTGTTAGATAACTCAGGATAATTAGTGTATAAAGCTGACTTCTGCTTGCATAATTTGTGATCTAATTGGTAGTGTGTGCATTGTCTTTTTATATCTGTATTCCAGTATAATTCAGATTGCCCTAGAGCATAGTCAACTAAGTACCCTGATGGAGAAAATGTATTTCATAGTGTATCTTGTTTCCAACATTGTGTAGTTAATGTTTGGATGTATTAGGGCATCCCAGCCTTAAAGGATTTCTTGTTGTAGACCTATCCCACAAGAGACTTCCATAGTGTGTGCATCTTTTATTTACGCCAAGAGCATGATTCAAAGTGTTGTAGGATCTGGGTAGGCTTTGCAACAACTCGTATCAGCCAGAAACATTCCCTGGAAAACTATTTTAATTGGAAGAAGATTGAGGACTTGACTTATGCCCTGTTTTTCAGTTTGTTCTCGACCTCTGTCTTCATAAAGGTGAATAGATAAAATGTTAAATCTGTCATGAACTCTGATGTGACTACGCTGTCATACTTCCACTCTTTGATCAATGACACTGGTTCTGGTTGAGGTGCTTTTGCATCCCTTTGTCCAGTTGTCTCAGGTACCTTAGGTCTATCATGAACTTTGTTTTTGAGACTGCCATCCCTGCAGGTCAGGGCATTTCTCATTGAGCTTTGAGGCATCGAATGGATTTCTGGACAGATGTCCTGCCTTTGTATGCCTGTGGTTGAAATGCATTTTGCCTCAGAAAGGGCAGACTGTATACCTCCAAGACACATCCAAACCAGAAGTTCCTACAGATGACTTTGCCTTTTACTTCCACTAATTACTTCAGTACTGATGTCACCTTTGAACATAATCTTACCTCAGATGGACATTTTAACAGCTTTATTAATTCTGATGGTTTTAATGCTTCTACTGTATTTAACCTTTCAAATAAAACTCTTTCTTCTGACCATATTAAGGTCCTTAACAAAGGATTCTCATGTGCCTGCTCAGAGAGCTAAATTACCTGATTTACTCTTAGACTTAAAACTTTATGCTAGAAATCTGAATTTACAAGCATTACTCAGTGATAACACAGATGTTGATGGTGATATGTCTCAATCACAAACCAAGACCATTCCCTCACATACTACTAGTACACTTACATCTACGTCTCCTGTTATTGGTAATGATACACACCATAGCATTAGGATTGACACATCTATTTTAAAAAAGAGAAACATTTTCAACCCTCCTCTTCACAGTACTATTTCTACATTTGTTCAAGTATGTGAACAAGACCTTAGAGACCTTATGAATGCACACTGTAATGATAGATGGTTTAATTTATCACACAATGAAAGATTAGCCTTGCTAGATATAACCAACGACAACAATTTGAGGATCATGAAGGCCGATAAAGGCACAGGTGTAGCTTTAATGCAACAGGACAAATACATTTCCATTATTGAACAGACTCTTAATGATGATGATTACTATGATACAGTTTCTTTGACTACTGTTTCCACTCACTTTGACCACATTGACAACGTTCTTAGGTCCCTTGTTTTTGATCACCTCATTTCTCATGAAGATTTCCATTTCATGTTTACTCACCACAAGTTGGGTGTGCGATGGATGAGAAAGAAAAATTTTGGAGTGAGTTGAAGTGGTGATGACTGTACCCAAGGGTTAGAGATTGGTGATTGGAGCAGGTTTCAATGGGCATGTTGGTGAAGGGAGCAGAGGGGATGAGGAAGTAATGGGGTAGGTATGGTGTTAAGCAAAGGAATGCAGAAGGTAAGATGGTAGTGGATTTTGTGAAAAGGATGGACATGGCTGTGATGAATACGTATTTGAACAAGAGGGAGGAGCATAGGGTGACATACAAGAGTGGAGGAAGATGCACACAGGTGGATTATATCTTATGTAGAAGGGCCAGTCTGAAGGAGATTGGAGACTGAAGTGGTGGCAGGGGAAAGTGTAGTTAGGCAGCATAGGATGGTGGTTTGTAGGATGACATTGGTGATCAAGAAGAGGAGGATGAGTGTGAGGGCAGCACCAAGGATCAAATGGTGGAAATTGAAAAAGGGTAATTGTGAGGTGATGTTCAGGGAAGAGTTTAGACAGGCACTGGGTGGCATTGAAGAATTAGCGAATAGCTGGGTAACTACAGCAGAGCTAGTAAGAGAGATGGCTAGAAAGGTGCTTGGTGTGACATATGGAAAGAGGAAGGCGGACAAGGAGACCTGGTGGTGGAATGAAGAAATACAGGAGAGTATACAGAGAAAGAGGTTGGCGAAAAAGAAGTGAGATTGTCAGATGAAGAAAGTAGACAAGTATAAGGAGATGAGGTGCATGGCAAAGAGAGAGGTGGTGAAGGCTAAGGATAAGGCGTATGAAGAGTGGTATAAAAGGTTGGACACTAAGGATGGAGAAAAGGACCTGTACCGATTGGCTAGACAGAGGGGCCGAGCTAGTAAAGATGTGCAGCAGGTGAGGGTGATAAAGGATAATGAGGGAAACGTACTCACAAGCGAGGAGAGTGTGTTGAGCAGATGGAAAGAGTACTTTGAGGGGCTGATGAATGAAGAGAATGAGAGGGAGAGAAGGTTGGATGATGTGCGGATAGTGAATCATGGAGTGCAGTGGATTAGCAAGGAGGAAGTAAGGATAGCTATGAAGAGGATGAACAACGGAAAGGCTGTTGGTCCAGATGACATACCTGTGGAAGCATGGAGGTGTTTAGGTGAAATGGCAGTGGAGTTTTTAACTAGATTGTTTAATGAAATCTTTGAAAGTGAGAGGATGCCTGAGGAATGGAGAAAGTGTTTTGGTACCGATTTTTAAGAGTAAGGGTGATGTGCAGAGTTGTAGTAACTATAGAGAGATTAAATTGATCAGTCACAGCATGAAGTTATGGGAAAGAGTAGTGGAAGCTAGGTTAAGAAGGGAGGTGATTATTAGTGATCAGCAGTATGGGTTCATGCCAAGAAAGAGCACTACAGATGCGATGTTTGTTCAGAGAGTGTTGATGGAGAAGTACAGAGAAAGTCAGAATGAGTTGCATTGTGTCTTTGTGGATTTAGAGAAAGCATAGGCAGGGTGCCTAGAGAGGAGTTGTGGTACTGTATGAGGAAGTCGGGAGTGTCAGAGAAGTATGTAAGAGTGGTACAGGATATGTACGAGGGTAGTGTGACAGCAGTGAGGTCTGCGGTGGGAGTGACTGATGCGTTTAAGGTGGAGGTGGGATTACATCAAAGATCAGCTCTGAGCCCTTTCTTATTTGCAATGGTGATGGACAGGTTGACAGACGAGATCAGACAGGAGTCCCCGTGGACTATGATGTTTGCAGATGACATTGTGATCTGTAGTGAGAGTAGGGAACAGGTGGAGGAGACCCTGGAGAGGTGGAGATATGCTCTCGAGAGAAGAGGAATGAAGGTCAACAGGACTAAGACAGGGTATGTGTGTGTGAATGAGAGGGAGGCTAGAGGAATGGTGAGGATGCAGGGAGTAGAGGTGGAGAAGGTGGATGAGTTTAAATACTTGGGATCAACAGTTCAGAGTAATGGTGAGTGTGGAAGAGAGAGTTGAAGAAGAGAGTACAGGCAGGATGGAGTGGGTGGAGAAGTGTCAGGAATGATTTGTGACAGACGAGTACCAGTAAGAGTGATAGGGAAGGTCTGCAAGAGGGTAGTGAGACCCGCTATGTTGTATGGGTTGGAGACGGTGGCATTGACAAAAGGGCAGGAGTCAGAGCTTGACATGGCAGAGATGAAGATGTTAAGATTTGCACTAGGTGTGATGATGGACAGGATTAGGAATAAGGATATTAGAGGGTCAGCCCAGGTTGGAAGGTCTAAATGACCATCTGTGAGTTTCACTGAACACTGGAGGATTCCATAATCATGGTTACAACAACAAACATTCATATAGATCAAGAATTAGTACGAACCATTCAGTGGTGGTTAGGCCTACCAACGCTCATATTATACTCTATAAAGCATGATAAAAAATTGTTCAGGATACGAATATGTATATGTACAGTTTGGTATTCGTATCTGTTATGTTGGCGTTAAACATTGAGTATTGTACAATTACAATGTTGAACTTGTATTATCTACAAGCATATTTCAATTTATCATAATCTATAATATAGCTGAGAATGAGGCCACTATACTCTTTTTGCCTTATTTTGTAATATATGATCAGTACTTGGTTCATTATTATTTAGTTCTTTTGAACTTGTGGTCATCACCCTTCAAAATATATATATATATATATATATATATATATATATATATATATATATATATATATATACTAGTGGTATATATTTTCTGCTTTTTTATACTATGATATGCATTCACAAATAGTGACTATGGTATTGGTCTATTACCTTGTAATATGTATGTCATATAATGGCTTACTTCTAGAGCTTTGATTTTTATCTTTAAAAATATGACTTAATATCTACACCTCTGGCATTTTTATGTCACTGGTCATATGCTTTAATCAAGAATGGAATATGCACTTTGTTACTCCAGCCACTGGGTGGTGCTGTAATATTGCTTCTAGGTAATCAGAGACTAGTATAAATGCAGGCTGCTTCATTTCATTCAAAAAAACTTTATTGTATTCATTGATAAAGGCTGAATAGCCGAAACCGGTCTGGATTATAAATAAATAATCATTATTTCTTCATTACTGCTTGTTCACCATAGTTTTTTGCTGGTCGTTGGTGGTTTACATTGGAGACAAAGCCAGAGAGGCAAGATTATGTTGGTTTGGACATGTGCTGAGGAGGGATGCAGAGTGTATTGAGAAAAAGATGTTAAGGATGAAGCTGCCAAGTAACAGGAAAAGAGGAAGGCCTAAGATAAGGTTTATGGATGTGGTGAGAGAGGACATGCAGTTGGTTGGTGTGACAGAGCAAGATGCAGAGGAGAGGAAGAAATGGAACAGTTTATCTGCTGTGGCGACCTCTAACGGGAGCAGCCGAAAGAAGAAGTTTACTCCCTCCCCACATCTTGGTAAACTTTTTGGAATTCCTAAGGCGCACAAAAATTCTACCAGCCCTCATTTCAGATTGTTTCTAATTACAAGACAAAAACAGAGAAAATTGCACAGTATGTTGATTTCATTTTGAACCCCATTTCTCAAGCCACCCCCTTCTGTATAAGGGATTCTTGGGATTTTTTAAACAGGCTACACAATTGTCATTTAAAATGTACCAGTTGTATACTAGTTACACTTGACATAGTATTATACACTAGTATCCCTCAAGAGAAAGGCCTTAGTTATATTAAACATTTCCTACATAAGTTTGCTAAATTCCAAAAAAACTAAATTGACACTTTGTACAAACTTATGGAGTTGGTACTTGACAACAACTTTTTTCATTTCAACAGACACATTTATAAGCAAGTGAGAGGTGTTGCCATGGGCACAAAAATGGCACCTGTGTTTGCTAACCTTGTTCTTGGCGAATGGGAACTGGACACCTTAGTATATTTGCCCAGGTTTGAATTAGTGGAACAATATTGTAGATTTATTGATGATATTTTCTTTGTTTGGCGAGGCACCAAACAAACGTTACACATGTTTGTTGACTCCTTGTCCACTAGCATTGGTTTTCATAAATTTGTTATTGCTGGTAAAGGCTCATCTGTTTCCTTTTTGGACACCACCTTATCCATTGATGAATCTACTGGTGATCTTTCATCAAACAGCTTTAGAAAAGAGAAGTACAGAAACAATTACCTGGTCTTCAGAAGCCAGCACCCGTTTTTTATGAAGAAAAACGTAGTCAAAGAACAGTTTGTGCGGCTTTCTAGGTTAATTAGTGATGATGACACTTATGAATGTGATTTTTTGACTAATTTGTTCATACAAAGAAATTACCCTTTACATTTAGTTTGTTCTATGAGAAATGAGATCAACTTCATGAGAGAGACAAAATTCAAACCTGTACTAATATGTGGTTTTACCATCTCTCCTACATTATCCACCAACACCAACAGATCCTTAAGCTTTTCACTACCTATTTGAAGGGATATGAAACAAATTAGAATCATTATTAAAACCAATTGGAGGATTATCACTTGTGATAGTAATTTGAAACAACTTATTGGGTCTGTTCCTAAGTTCTCAAGTCTAAAACATTTAAGTCTTTTTTTGAGAAACAAGATCAAGCGTTTCTTTTATCTGAACCACTGACAATTGACAACACCATAGTAATGTTTGAATGTGCTAAATGTCTGTTGTAACTACATTTTCACTGAGAATTCTTATGTTTTCCCACATTGCAATGCTTCCATTAAGAAACATTTTGACTGCAACAGTTCCTTTGTGGTATATGCAGCTATATGTTTATCATGTCAGAGTTTTTGTATTGGTAAGACTACACACAGGCTAAGTGACAGAATAAAAGAGCACAATGCAGCCATTAGATCTAAGGAGAAGTCTAATGCCTTAGGGAAACACAGTGGTATTTGTATTAATTTCGACAAGTTTACATTCCTTGTATTGGAACAAATTCCTGATTCTTTTGGGGACTATGACAATCTACTGCAGGTTTCAGAGATGAAATGGCAGTTATTTTTGAAGGCAGACTGCCACCCTGGTCTGAATGAATCTACCAACATGGTGTGCCCTAAGGTGGATGCAATAACACTTTTCATTGGCATAGTTAGTCACTGAATATTCATGTTTCTTTCATTCAGTCAGCCTCTTATTACCTACTTACTGCATATCATTAAGCATCCTTGCTAATCATTGGTTTATTAATAACTGACAAGTTGGAGTACTATTTAACATGATGCATTTCACTTTTGTAATTATTCTGAAGAAGTTCCTCCACAATAAATGGAATGAAAGCTTACACCACAGAGAGGGTTTCTGTTTTTATCTTTCTAATGTTTTTATTTTTATAGCCTGAAGTTGTTAGTTATATGTGTGTGTGTGTGTGTGTGTGTATATATATATATATATATATATATATATATATATATATATATATATATATATATATATATACAGTATTTAATTTGATTTAAACTGTGTTGAAGGAATATTGAACTCAAGTTGCAGTTATTCTGCTATTTAGTAACTTGAACTGAAGGTAGTGTGTTATTTGCTAGTAATTACAGGTGTGGGGGTAGCCACATTCTTTGATTTCCTGTCCTTGCCTTTTTAAGTGGTGCATTGTGAAATTTTTATTGCTTAAAAACCTCAGCTTTGGCCAACTAAGAACTTGGTTATATTCAACTGGACGTATAAGAGAATTTAAGTACCTTTATCTGCACTTTTTTTAAAAAAAAATACAGTATTTAATTTGATTTAAACTGTGTTGAAGGAATATTGGACTCAAGTTGCAGTTATTCTGCTCTTCAGTTATTCCCACCCACCCTCCCTGTTTTTGTTTTGGTGTTAATCTTAGTGGCCTTGAAACTGCCTGTCCCTCAGCCTCCCTCTGGGCCCATCTCATTTGCTCACTCAACTGAGTGCAGTGAGATCATATTCTGATTTCAGGCACTCCTACTGTGTACAAAGTGAGCATCTGGGAAACAGACAAAAAAAAAATTAAGCTTATATGCTGCCTTTCCTGTTAAGTGGTATAGACTATTTGTAGGCTTCTGAGCCCCCAAGCCCTTCGGTGTTTGAGAGAAGCCTTCTAGCTTGTTTTTTTTTTTTTCGTATAACTAGCCAGATGTCCTTCAAGGATGCATCTGCAGTCCTAACATATGGGTTGTCCTGCCTCAGGCAGCCCTTCGGTCGGCCGGATTCCAAAGTCTGGGTCTGGCCTCGGCTGATGTCGCACGTCACCCGACGTCATAGCTGCTGGGGTATAAAGGCATCAGCCGACGCCATTTTCCTCAGTCTTTCTTGCCGCGCGGTGCCCGAAGCAGAAGCTGTTCGCAAATGCCGGTCGGTCAGATCCAGAGATTTCTACTACCGAAGACTTCTAAAAAGCTAAGTACCCCGTTGGGGACTCTTTCTTGCCTCAGCCGATGTCAGACAAAGTAAATAATTGTTTAACTTGTGGGAAACAAATACCTCATAAGGATTTCCACTCTTACTGCCTTCCTTGCTTAGGCCCAGACCACGACGTATCAGCTTGTCTAGCCTGTGCTTCCTTCAACCGACGGACACTTAGACGTCGGTCGGAGTTTGCAGAGGAGTTTTTTGGTCCCGCTTTTGCATACAAAATGCAGTCGGAGACTCCGACTACACAATTAGCTAAAAGCGCAAGGAAAAGGACAGACACTTGCCTTCCGCGGTTTCGGCTGAAACCACGGTTAGGCCAACCACGAGTGTCTCTGTTTCGGCTGAAACCGAGTCCTCTGTTCTTCCTTCGGCCGAAAACATGCCTCTGATAGCCGAGGCCTCTCAGAGCATGGCTGAATCTGCTACTGAAATTACTGCTACAGAAGCAGGCACCCAGGATTTGTCAGACACTATTCCTTTAGACATATCTACCCCTGCACGTGGGGCTGCTAGACCCCCTGCATCTATGTCTATCAAGGCTTTTGCCAGGGCTAAAGCAGCTAAATCTTCTAAGGCCTTACCTGCTAAAACTCCCTCACACAGGCCTACCTCTAGTTCCTAAATACTCAGCCTGGCTAAGGATCTCATTTCTTTGATCAGGGGATCCCAACCTCACCCAGACAGGGCCTCTCAACCCCCTCCAGATAAGAGGCCTAGGACTGAACCCCCGGAACCTGTCTACAGACTATTCCTCGGATGACTCAGTTATTTCAGACCCTCAGGAAGGCCCATATTCTCTTTATGAGGATTCTGATGCAGAAGACTCCATTCCTTCTGCTTCTCCTCCTGAAGAATTTTCTTTTGAGGAAACCTTACATGCTATGAGGAAACACTTCCAATGGCAGGGCCAGGATTTTTCAGATTCAAGGAAAAGGCTAAGGACATTTTTACACTTACCACAGCATAGGCCTTTAGCCATTCCTCCAGTACTAACAGTTGTGGATGATGCATATAATGATGCCTGTACTGCCCCTGATTCTCTTCCTCCGGCCCCTGCCAAGCCTGACAGATATTACAGGGTCCCTGACACACACTACCATTTGTATAAGGCTCCTGTTGCAGACCCTGAAACCATTTCACAGGGCCCTAAAGGTGTGGCAGCTGCCTCTGCCAAAAACCCTCTTCCCTCTGAAAGGGAATCTAGAGCATTAGAGAGATGGGGTAAAAAGGTTTATACTTCTGCTACTCTTTCGCCAGGGCCTTAAACTGTCAATTTCACATGATTCAGTACCAGGAATTTTGTTAGACCAGCTAAATAAAAAACTGTCCTCTCCTGAACCTATAGACCGCAAGTCTCTTCAGGATTTGGTACATAACTCTCAGCAGGTCAGTAACCATTTCTTAAAATGTGGCTATGATGCACTGGAAGCTTCCTTTAGATCAGCTATGACTGGAACAGTGATACGAAGGCATGCCTGGTTAAAAGAACAATCCTTACCAGACCATGTTAAGTCAAAACTCCTAGATGCTCCTATGGAGAAACAAAGTTTGTTTGGCTCCCCTGCACAGGAGGTTCTAAAGAAGGTGGAAGAAAAAGCAAAATCTGTCCAAACAGTCAAGGATTTCTTACAGGTCCAACCTCCGAGGTTTAGCAGAAATTGGCCTTTGAAGAATTGGTCCTTTCCAGACACCTCCAGAGCACAGAGAGGCAGAAATAGACGCCCAAGAGGCAGAGGTCAATCTAGGGGTGCCTACAGGGGATGTCAGTGGCAACCTACCAACTAGAGAAGTGCTGCCACAGATTCAACTACAACCACTTCCACAGGACAGACACAATGACTTGGCTCTGGTTCTGCCTACCAGGGAACAACTGGAAGCACCCTTGGGCGGAAAGCTAGTCTTATTTTCCAACAACTGGCATTACATTACAGGAGACAAATGGACTTTACAAACAATAGACAAGGGCTACAGGTTTCAATTCCACACTCTACCAAAAAAGAGAGGAATGCCAAACCTACCACCAAGCCAAAGAGCAGACGCTCTAAGACAAATCAGCAACTTACTAAGGATGAGAGCTATAGAAAAGGTACCGCCTATGGAACAAGGCCAAGGATTTTACTCCAGGCTTTTCCTTGTACCAAGAAAAGAAAATCAATGGAGACCTATTCTCGACTTGTCCGCACTGAACACATACCTCATTGTTCCAAAATTCAAAATGCTGACCCTCCAGCAACTTCTTCCCATGCTGGGCAAGGAGTCTTGGCTGGTGACTCTAGATCTCAAGGAGACATACCTGCACGTCCCTGTACGACCAGATTGCAGAAGACACCTCAGATTTCTTGCAGGATCAGAGCATTATCAATTCTCAGCATTGCCCTTTGGCTTATCTACTGCGCCCAGAGTATTCACGAAATGCCTGGCATCAGTAATTGCTCATTGCAGGCTTCAGGGAATTCAAATTTACCCATACCTAGACGACTGCCTAATACAAGCGGACAACAAGGCAAAATTAACAAAAGATTTGGAAAATGTCATACAACTGTTGCACGCCTTGGGATACACAGTCAACATGCAAAAGTCAAGACTAGTACCATCCCAAAGGATAACATTTTTGGGTGCAGAACTGGATACAACAACTCAGATGGCTTTTCTCACAGAAGAAAAACAAAAGCAACTACCAGTCTATTTCATGACATTAACAACACAAACTCATCTTACTGTAAGGAAAGTCCTGCAAGCCCTGGGTTACATGGCATCCTGCATAATATTGATTCCGCATGCCAGGCTGCATATGAGAAAGTTGCAATGGTACCTAAGGAATGTATGGTCTCAACACAAGCACAGTCTAGAAGCCCAGATTCCAATAATTCCATGCCTGAAGTAAGAATTCCTGTGGTGGGCTCAGGCCTGTCAGTTGAACAGAGGATTGCCTTCCCACAAACTTCATCCAAGCCAGACCATCACCACGGACGCCTCAGACCTAGGCTGGGGGGCACACATGGTGGACAAGTGTATACAAGGCCTATGGACCCAAGACCAGCTGAATCTACACATAAATCTAAAGGAGATGCTGGCAGTGAAACATGCGATCCAGGCATTCAGACCACTCCTTCAACAAGGTCACCTGCTCATAAGGACGGACAATACCACAGTCATGTGGTACATCAACAAACCGGGAGGAACACACTCATATCCTCTATGCCGGATGGCAGTGGACCTGTGGAATGTGGCCCTGAATCTCAACATTCAACTTCAGGCCAGATTTGTACCAGGAAAAGAAAATTCACTAGCAGACACCTTAAGCAGAACTACCACGGATGCTCACGAATGGATGCTGCATCCAGATATCTTCAAAACCATAACAAAGAAATGGGGACTACCAGAAATAGACCTGTTCGCCTCCCCACACAACCACCAATTGAAGAAATTCTGCACAAGAGCATTCCACCCACTTGCTTGGAGGGTGGACTCCCTTTCCTTCAGCTGGAAAAACCTGACAGCATATGCATTCCCACCTCTACCTTTGATGTACAAAGTCCTACTGAAGATCAAAGAGGATCAGCCAAGGGTAATCCTGATAGCTCCAGACTGGCCAAGGCAGCATTGGTACCCGCTACTGAGAAGCATGTCTCGGACACACGCATGGCCTCTACCTCTATGTCCCTTACTTCTAACACAGAACAACTACAAGATCCTACATCCAAACTTGAAAACACTACAGCTAGCTGCTTGGAATATTGCATAAAACAAAATAACCCAGATTTATCTCAGAGGGTTAAGGACATTATCCTGGAGGCACGCAGACCCTCCACAAGGAAAACTTATTCAGCCAAGTGGAAAAGATACCTCATTTGGAGTGCAGCAAAGGGAGAAAATGTCTCATTGGCAAACATAGCACACATCCTAGAATACTTAGCAGAACTGTTCCACAATGGCCTGTCCTACTCCTCCATTAAGATTCATGCATCAGCAATTTCAGCAGAATACAACATGGATCCTCCTGTCTTCTCTCATCCTCTACTCAGGCAGTTCTTGAGAGGAATCAAAAATGTAAAGCCTCCAAGGAAACCACCTTTACCTACATGGGATCTCAACTTTGTGCTGGAAAAGTTAACACTTCCCCCTTTTGAACCAGCAGCAACAGCAGATTTACAGTTCTTGTCTTGGAAAACTGCTTTCCTGCTAGCAATCACTTCAGCAAGAAGGGTATCTGAGTTACAGGCATTAATGGCAGTACAGCCCTTCCTTATCTTCCATCAGGATAGAGTCTCTCTGAGAACTAACCCTACCTTTCTGCCAAAAGTGGTCTCCAGAGTATCATTGAACCAAGCGATTCATTTACCTACATTCTTCCCCAACCCACAGAACAGGGGGGAAAGATTACTACATACCTTGGATGTGCACAGACAGTTACGCTACTATCTGGACAGAACTAAAACCAACAGAAAAACTGACCAGCTTCTGGTAGCATATGCAACAGGAATGCAAGGAAAAGCAATTTCAAAACAGACTATCTCAAAATTGATAGGAAATTGCATTCGATTTTGCTACTCTTTTCGTGGAAGGACAACTCCTGAAAATATCAGACCTCATTCCACAAGAGCTACAGCCACCACTACAGCTTTCCTACGAGGAGTGGCTACCAAAGACATTTTAGAAGCTGCTACTTGGAGCTCCGTGCATACATTTGCCAAGCATTATAATCTTCCTTTATACTCCAGATCCCGAGCAGGTTTTGCAACTGCTGTTTTGCAAGGCATCTTGTCTACACCATCTTTATCGTAGTGCCTCCTCCCCCAGTTTGGCTATGGTATTCTACCCATATGTTAGGACTGCAGATGCATCCTTGAAGGACATAGTACAGTTTTGTACCTACCATAAATGTAGATGTCCGATAGGTATGCATCTGCAGTCAGGATTACCCACCCTCCTTCCCTTCTGTGGTATTCTTAGGGTACTTACCCCTCTTTTAGCTAGCTGGGGGAATCTATTATGGTGTATTTGTTTGTATGTATATGTGTATATATATATATATATATATATATATATATATATATATATATATATATATATATATATTTTGCTCTCTACTGTTTGGAATTATCTGCATTTATCCAAATTTAGCCTTCCTAGAGGGCACCTGGCATCTGGGGCAAGAAACACTGAGGAAAATGGCGTCTGCTGATGCCTTTATACCCCAGCAGCTATGACGTCGGGTGAAGTGCGACATCAGCCGTGGCCAGACCCAGACCCAGACTTTGGAATCCGGCCGACCGAAGGGCTGCCTGAGGCAGGACGACCCATATGTTAGGACTGCAGATGCATACCTATCGGACATCTACATTTATGGTAGGTACAAAACTGTACTTTTTCTAGTTTCAGCACTCAAATCTGTTTCTTTGATCTCAGCACTTGTTCAGATAAAAAAAAAAAAAATTTATCTGCTTTTACTGTACTTGTGTTTCTACTTACTTCATTTTACTTTTGCATCATCTTAAAAATACTCAACTGTATTTATTACTGCTTGGTGTAACTCATTCTAAGCCTTTTGGTTTAAACACTTGGGCTTCGGACCAGTTGTTGTGCACTGAGAGGGTTTGTGGTCTGCACTGTTGTGGCAGAACAGGTAGCTTGCATCCTTCTAGGTTGGGAACTGCTGATTGAGGGCTCAGTGTCTATTTTTCTAAAAGTGTATTAATTCTGGTTTAAGCACTTGGGCTTTCAGGCCAGTTATTTTACATTAAGAGGGTTCGTGGTCTGCACTCTTGTGGGAGGAGAGGCTGGACTCTGCCCCTTCTGAGCTGGGAATTTCTGGTTGTAGGCTTATAGTGCATGCATATCTGAACTGCTTCTTACCGAAGTTGGTGCGCCTTGTTTGCTGTGGCATAGACTGGATTCGGGCCTGCTGGATCTAGCTTTGTTTGTGTAACTTGAGCACTAATCCAGACATTCTCTAAAGTATTCACTTGTATTTATTACTGCTTGGTTGTAACTTGATTAAAGTGTAGCTATCATTCTAAGTCTTTTGGATTAAGCACTTGGGCTTCAGACCAGTTGTTTTACATTAGGAAGGTTTGTGGCAAGCACTGTGGTGACAGGACAGGTAGCTTTCATCTTTCTAAGTTGGGAACTGCTGATTGAGAGCCCAGTGTCCAAGGGTATTAGGTTTAGGCACTTGGGCTTCAGGCCAGTTATTTTACATTAAGAAGGTTCGTGGTCTGCACTCTTGTGGGAGAAGAGGCTGGACTCTGCCCTTCTGAGCTGGGAATTTCTGGTTAAAGGTTTATAGTGCCTGAATATTTGAACTGTATCTTACTGAAATTGGTACACCTTGTTTGCTCTAGCATAGACTAGATCCAGGCCTGCTGAATCTAGCTTTGTTTATATGCTTGTTGTTTGTTTGCTTGTTATTTCCCTAGAAGTTAATTCCACCTAATACGCGGCTTCTCAGCGCTTCTGTGGATTACTAGTGATATCTGCAGTGCTTACTGTACTAGTTCCTTGTTTCACTTGAAAGAAAGTTACTGTTGGTCGTTTTTGCATTTAGTTACTTGTAACACATTGCACTCAAGTTACCTGGCACTTGCTCACTATAGCAATTATATAAGTCAGCACTAAAAATTAAAAGCACTACACCCTCACTCCCCAGTGGCCCTTGTTTTCAATTATTAAGGAATTCCCAATATTATTCTAGCATGTCCAAAGGTCAGTTGTCAATCTCCTCTCCGGTCCAGCTGGTGAATCTGGGAATCTTGAGGCAATGTTATAACTGCCTCATGTACACAGACAACCCTCTCCTCCTCCCACATAACACAAATACTTGCGAGAGATGCAGCTATTTAGCCAAACTGGAGGCTGAGCTCTCTCAACTCAGGACTGGCAAGACCAGACAGGAGGAGAAGGCAACTACACACACCACAAAACCAGCCTCACATAATGCTACCACACCACTGAATCAAACACATAAACACACAAAGACATACTCGGAGGCTCTGAGTAAAAATTTACCTAAACAGCAGAGGCCTCCAAAGCAGACACCCAAACAACTGCTACCTCAAGACACCCCACAAGCAACACATAAACCACAAAAGCAGTGTGCAAAGCAGTCACAGCCCTTAAGGCCAAATACAACACCAAACATACTTGTCGTAGGTGACTCCATAGTCAGAAACACTGGCGTCCCACTCACCAGGCTGAGCAAGGAGAGGGTCACAGTAAGCTGCCTATCGGGCGCTAGAATCCGCCACATAACACAAGCAACTCTGGTCACTCCACAGCAAGTACAAATATGACACAGTCATTGTCCATGCTGGTGTGAACGACCTGAGACGTACCTCCCTGGACTACATGAAAAGAGACAGAGGAGTTCTCTGATTATGTAGCCCAGGCAGGTATGACCCTGACCCTGAGCAGTATCCTTCCTTCACCAAGAATGATGCCACAATATAGAGACAAGATGATCAGCTTTAACAATTGACTTAATGTCTGGTGTCATTCAAAGGGGATCCAGTGTCTGTCTGCCTGGGATGACATGCTTGACAAGCCACGCTGCTTCGCAAGGGACGGCTTGCACCTGTCACCCCTGGGATTCCAGATATTGGCTAAGGCTCTTGCCACCCCCATAGTGCCTTTTTAGGCAAGGCTCAAATTCTAAACCTACCACCCAAGAAAACAAAAATGGGAAGAAACTGAGGGTAATGCTGCTCAATGCCAGAAGTCTAAATCTCAAAATGCACGCACTCGAGGCCCTTCTCAGTATGGAGAACATCGATGTCTGTGCTGTAACTGAAACCTGGTTCAAGGCTCCTGAGAGCACCCGGCACTATTAGGTTTTACCTCATATCATGCGTTCCGGCCCCAAAACCCGGACCACACCACAAAAGGAGGGTGTATCCATATTCATAAAGGATACCCACACCTCCAGGTTGGTGGCAATGCAAGCTTCGGAAACCATCCAGGTGCAACTAACCATAGGCAAAACTGCTCTACAAATTGTAGCATGCTACAGGCCACCCTCTCAAACTCAGGAACCCCACACCGCCTTCCTGAAGACACTGGAGGGTATAAATGTATCTCCAAACACCATCATATTGGGTGACTTCAACTACCCGAATATAGACTGGGAACATTACTCAAGCCCTAACTTTCTAGCCCAACGGCTCCTGGAGTTCACAAATTCAAATGCCATGGAACAGCTAGTCACTGTTCCCACGAGAGGAGAAAATATACTAGATCTCATTATCACAAACATGGGGACAAAATGCTCCACACTTGAAGTATATCCCTCATTGGTGAGATCTGATCATAAACTAATCTCACTGGAAATCCACATCCCGCCCCCACCCCAAACAAAAATGAACTTCTCTAAAGCAAACTTCACACTACTCAAGACTGGTGTGGTATCCTTCAAGGCCCCTGAGCCAGTGGAAACCACAACCCAAGCTGCGGAAGCCCTTCCAAATTTCTTCTATGAACACCTCCAGGACTGCATGGATCAGGCAATCCCAAATAAAACCAAGACTCTTTCCACAAAGGGCAAACGTCCAGTCTGGTGGACCCCAGCCATTAACAAACTTTTCAATAAGAGGAGAAAGCTATTACATGATAGAACAAAATCCATAAAAGGGAAGTCACCCCTGATCATTATTAGTAAAAAAATACGAGCACTCATAAAATCAACTAAGGCCAATTTTGAGAGAAAAATTGCCATGGATTCAAAGGACAATCATAAGGCCTTTTTCAGCTATGTTAGGAACCTGGGTGGAAACTCCCAGATATGCTCAGAATTAGTCCAAAATGATACAAAAATCACTGAACCCACAGACATTGCCAACATACTGGCAGATAGGTTCAGTGCAAACTTCACCCCTAAAGGAGAGATAACTATCCCAGCAGAGTGTAGCCTCCCAGACATCTCAAATGCGCAGGTGAAAGCTGCTCTCTCTAAAGCTAAAAACACAGCATCAATGGGACCGGATGGTGTCCCCGGCTGTGTGCTACACGAGCTAAATGAGGAATTAAACCCGCACATAAGGCAGCTGTTTAATCTCAGCCTTACCACAGGATACGTGCCCAAGGAGTGGCGTACGGCAACTGTGGTCCCACTCCACAAAGGCGGTGCCTCTACGGACCCTGGTAATTACCGCCCCATAAGCTTAACAAGTCTAGTCTGCAAAGCTATGGAGAGGATCATAGTGGAGCTCATAAACAAAGATATAGGGTACTTGCAGACATTGGACCCGACCCAGTTTGGCTTCGTCAAGGGCAGATCATGCCTTTTGAACTTGGTCGACTTCTTCGAAACAGTCACCAAGGCCATTGATGAGGGAAAGG